>NC_089746.1:59056511-59081511 GCF_040412425.1 Macrobrachium rosenbergii | reverse complement strand
TCAGTCATTCCACTTCCAATTCCCCCCGTCATTCCATTCCACTTCCATTTCCCCAGCCATTCCACTTCCATTTCCCCCAGCCATTCCACTTCCATTTCCCCCAGTCATTCCACTTCCATTTCTCCCCCAGTCATTCCACTTCCATTCCACCCCCATTCATTCCACTCCCACCCCCCCTTCAGTCATTCCACTTCCATTTCCCTGCCCCCGTCGTTCCATTTCCATCCCCATCATTCCAATTCCATTTCTCCCAGTCATTCCACTTTCATTTCCCCCAACCTCCACTTCCATTTCCCCAGTCATTCCACATCCATTTCCCCATTCCCCCGAAGATTTTGGCGTTTTTATTTACAGGGAAAGGCTTTTTCCATTTCTCTTACTCAGCGAGTTAATGTCTCCCCTTGGGACTATCTATATGCATTAAACATACTTCTTGGCGAGAGAGAGAGAGAGAGAGAGAGAGAGAGAGAGAGAGAGAGAGAGAGAGAAGGTAGCAGAGGTGACGTTTACGTAAACCTCACGGTTTTTTCTGCCCGAGAGAAAGAAACTTACGTAAACCTCCATGTTTTTCTTCCAAACGATGAAAGAGAGAGAGAGAGAGAGAGAGAGAGAGAGAGAGAGACTTGCAAAAACCTTCTGTCGTAAATGTGGGAAACACGCAGCAGGCCTTTTTGTACCTAATATCAAATATGAAATCGAAATTTCATATGCAGACCTTCCAGTGAAAGTGTTCAGTACGAAATTCCATCATAAACTGTGAAATAGTGTTTCAACAGGAACTTGAGTATTCGCTTCCAAGGTTAGGAATTCTCTGCCTTCCTGTGTATCTAATAAACCATACAAAACGCCCGTATTTAAGAGTCATCCAAAACTTAATGCTTTCTTTCAGTAGGTAATTAGAAAACTGTGATGCCAAATAATGATAAAGGTTCAATAAATCAAAATTTTACAGAAAATTTAATATTTTTTTTATAATTCATCAATAATTACATCTATTAAGATAATATAGATGTTACAAATAACGGTTAGATGAGGATACTAAAGAATATACAAATGACATAAATGTTAACCGGAAATCAGTTAAAAAATAATTTTAAATTCTTTATGGTGATTGCAATCACTATATCTTTTAAGTTAAAAATCACCAGTTAAGCAAGAAAATAATATAAACATTGGTTACTTGAAAGAAAATATACAGCCATATAATAATGATTTACATCTATAACAGAAAGTATTAATAGCAGTAAATATATATATGTATATATATATATATATATATATATATATATATATATATAATATATATATATATATATATTTATATATATATATATATATATATATATATATATATATATATATATATATATATATATATATAAATATATATATATATATATATATATATATTTATATATATATATATATATATATATATATATATATTATGTATATATATATATATATACACACTCATATGTTTCATTTATATGTATATACAGTATATATATATTATATATATCGTAGTCAGAATATAATCTCAAGACAATATCTTGAACCGAGAAACTCTTGGTTAAAAAGGTATCTTGAATCAAGCAAACCTTTCAGTTCTACAGAGACATAACCCTAATTAATACTTGACAAGATACTCTAGCATTTATCAGAATAAGAAAAAAACAAAACATAACCAGTCTAACGCCTATTTCAAAGACATACCCCAGGAAACCCAATAAAACATTAAGGAAGAAAAAAAAAACGGTTCAGCTTTATTCTCCTGGCAGTGCCAGACCTCCCTTTCAAAGGTCAGGTCGTTTTAATTGGGAAAACTACGTTTTCTTGTTGATATTTTCTCCCGTTATTTAAAAAAAAAATCATTTGAACCAACCCAGCGAATCAAGAAACGTGAGTATGTGGTCCAATTAAGTTTTTTTCCATAATGAAGGAAAAATGGACTGATACCTTAGGTACCTTTTACTTTCTGAAGAAACGTGAATTTCAAAACAGAAAAATTCTCATGCGTACGTCAGTGGAATACATTCCTGTGTCTGGTTTTCAAAGGCAGCGTTTGAACATAAATACACAGTTGAAAAACCAAAATGTTATATGAAGAAAATAAGAAATGTCCAATTCATTGCTCACAGAAAAAAAAAAAAACTAACTATTCATGTTCCATAAATTTGTTTGTTCTTTTAGGTTCTGGTAGTGACGCCATGCCGACAAATGGCGTAGTGATGGATTTTTTAGGAGAGTACACATAAGCTAATGTAAGTAAATAATAGAAGCCAGACCTCCATATATAATAATAATAATAATAATAATAATAATAATAATAATAATAATAATAATAATAATAATAATAATAATAATAATTTCCATGACAGGAAGCTTTATCCTACCACCAATGTAATGAGCTATAATAATAATAATAATAATAATAATAATAATAATAATAATAATAATAATAATAATAATAATAATTTCCATGAAAGGAATTTTATCCATGACAAATGTAATGAGCTATAATAATAAAAATAATAATAATAATAATAATAATAATAATAATAATAATAATAATAATAATTTCCATGAAAGGAAGCTAATAACAAATGTAATGAGCTATAATAATAATAATAATAATAATAATAATAATAATAATAATAATAATAATAATTTTTTTTGACAGGAGGCTTTATCGTACCGCCAGTGTAATAATAATAATAATAATAATAATAATAATAATAATAATAATAACAATTTCCATGCCAGGAAGCTTTATCAACCACCAATGTAACGAGCTATAATAATAATAATAATAATAATAATAATAATAATAATAATAATAATAATAATAATAATAATAATAATAATAATTATTAATAATAATAATAATAATAATAATTTCCATGCTAGGAAGCTTTATCGTACCACCAGTGTTGTAATGAGCTGAAGATTGCTGTTTTCAAACCTGCTACAGAAACCTAGCGACTTAAAGCTCTCAGTACTGCCATTTCAAAATTTCCATCCGTTGACAAAATATTTTAATGTAATATTGATGAACACTTGAAGCTTGCTTTACATATAATCTAATATGACCACGACGTTGTTTTGACAAAGATGTTTACCAACGAGGGCATTTTAAAATATAATCTTCATCAGTGACATAGAAGTCTACTTATCCGAAGACTTTCCTTCGAATAAATTACTTTCAGCAAGATGAGGCTTCACCGGTGTTTAATCAAAGATCGTTTGAATAACCACCGCAATCTTTTCAATTTAAAAAATGAATGCTCATTGATGCAATCCCTTTTTTTACGTAATTTTCAGCAGACTTTTTAAATAAAATGAAAAATCTCTATCATTTTCCTGCATAAACTTTAACTTTCAATATTATGAGGCATAAATGCTCTTTAAATAGCCTATCGTGTCCTTCCAGCACAAAACATCATACCAATTTACATACTTGACTACAACCTGAGACATTAAAATGACATTTGCCTTAAAATAAACCTTGAATATTAGAATATACAGTATTTTTAATGGGGCATGAACATCTACCAGCCTTAAGTGTAACTTATGAAGTTTATTTTTTACTTTCAAAATAAAACGCTTGCAGTGGCTGAATAATTACGTAATGAATTTGGGTGCTTTTGCGTTAACTGTGGTGATCACCCATGATATTTCATGAAGTTATTGGTATTATTATTTAGAAGATGAACGCTATTCATATGGAACAAGCCCAAAGGGGTCACTGACTTGAAATTCAAGCTTCCAAAGAATATGGTGCCCATTAGGAAGCAAGAAAGAAGAGATCTCGCTTCTTAAAAAGAAAAACTAAATTAATAAATTAATATACAGATAAAAATGTATTAAAATGCAAGGAGAATAGCATTATAATAGCAATGCGTTGCATCTTCTCTTGAACTTTTGAAGTTCCAATTGCGCGACACCCTACGAGAGACTGTCCCTCTGCCCAGCGGTGTGAGGAATAAAAGGCCTCTGGAAAAGAGAAGTTCGACAGCAAGGCACATTTACTGCAAATTGGTGTTGCTGTTCAGCCAATCTGGTTGCTCTCGGAGGTAAAAGGGGATCAGGGATCAATTGTGTGTGTGAAAGATCTCCATTAAAATACAACTTCTGAAAGAGTGACAAACGAGAGGCCATCCGTCGATGGTCCAAGTTATAACTGCTGACATTAGGAAACAGAAACCTACCACCACGAACCACTCTGTCTAAAAGAGATAAATCTCTGGTAGAAGGAATTACAGAAATGCAATATCATGCGCTATGTAAGCTCTTTGTGCCTAGGTCTTGAAAACCTTGTATCCAAAGTTTTGTTACCTCCAATTAACTCAGGGCTGAATGTATTATTGACAAGAGGTAAAACAACTTACTGTAATGAGAATCTTCAGAGCTTTGTGAGTCATTCTAGCGTCAGAGAAAAAAAAATCTGTAGTCATTCATTTATAATCAGGTAAACGATATTCTTTTGAGATAAATGCAGTTGCTATATCACAGATATATACATTTAATATTAGGCGAGATAATCGGACAACGTACTGAGATAAAGTCTAGTCATTGGCGCACAGCCATTGTGATCTTCAGAACATGTGGCAAAGACAGAGCAGATTTAAAGCTAAAACGAATGAGCTTCCCACAAACGCAGAGGAAAGAGATGCCCCACCGGAAGTGGGCATTGTAGCTAGGATCCTGGCTGGTCCACCACTGCCTCCTCGCAATTTGATGGGCATGACGATCACACTGAAGCCTTTCGTTGGAAGTCTCTGCAAAAAAAAAAAAAAAAAAATAAATAAATAAAATAAATAAAATAAAATAAAATAAAATAAATGACAATAAAAAGGTAATCCACAGTTAAGAGTATTTTGTTATCTTAAAACGAGAAACCATGTAAGTTTCTATGGAGACAGTGTTGGGCGCTGTCTTGTAAAATAGTATGATTATGTCATGTAAAATAGTGTTTGGCTCTGTCTTGTAAAATAGCGTTGGGTACTGTCTTGTACAATGCTGTTTGGCTCTGTCTTGTAAAATAGCATTGGTCACTGGCCTATACAAAAGTGTTGGCCACTGCCTGGTAAAATAGTGTTGGGCACTGTCTTTGTAAAATAGAGCTGGGTACGGCTTGCAAAATTTTGTATGGCTCTGTACTGTAAAAAAGCGTTGGGCGTTGTCTTGTAAAACGGTTTTTGGCTGTCTTGTAAGATAATGTTAGTCACTGTCTTGTAAAATAGTGTTGGGCACTGTCTTGTAAAATATTGTTTGGCTCTGTCTTGTAAAATAATGTTGGACACTGTCTTGTAAAATATTGTTTGACACTGTCTTGTAAAATGGTGTTGGCCACTCACTGTCTTGTAGAATAGTATTTGCCTCTGTCCTTTAAAATAGCGTTGGACGCTGTCTTGTAAAATACTGCTTCTCTCTATCTTTTAAAATATTTTGGGCACTGTCTTGCAAAATAGTGTTTCTTTCTCTCTTTTAAAATAGTGTTGGGCACTGTCTTGTAAAGTGGTGTTTGGCATAGTCTTGGAAAATATAGTTGGTCACTATCTTGTAAAATAGTGTTTGGCTCTGTCTTTTGAAATAGTGTTGAGCACTGTCTTATCAAATAGTGTTTGGCACTGTTTCGTAAAATACTGTTGGGCACTGTCTAGTAAAATAGTGTTTGTCTCTGTCTTTTAAAATAGTGTTGATATTATCTTGTAAAATAATGTTTGCTCTGTCTTTTGAAATAGCATTGGTATAGTCTTGTAAAACAGTGTTTGCTCTGTCTTTTAAAATAGTGTTGATATTATCTTGTAAAATAATGTTTGCTCTGTCTTTTGAAATAGCATTGGTATAGTCTTGTAAAACAGTGTTTGCTCTGTCTTTTAAAATAATATTGCGCACTTTCTTGTAAAAAAAAGTGTTGGGCACTGTCCTATGAAATAGTGTTTGGCCGTGTCTTTTAAAAGAGTTATGCACTTTCTTGTAAAACAGAGTTGAGTACCTTCTTGTGAAACAGAGTTGGACATTGCCATGCAAAACACCAGTCATGTCATATAATAGAACAAAATTTTAACTCATCTATCAAAATGCAATATCATGAGAGTTGGTAGCATTACTGAAGCTTGGAGAAACTGTAGCGGCCTGATGCATGGAGCAATGTGTCATAGTAACGTCCAAATGCCAAGAGACCGGAACAATAATTCAAACTTAAAAACAAACTTTGCTAGTAGAAGTTTCTCCGGCGCAGTCAAGTTTTCTGTACACCGTATAATGTTGTATGAAACTCTCAGCCGCGGCCCATGAAACTTTCAGCCACAGCCCGGTAGCGGCCTGTGTTGTTGGAACCTATAGCAGTGCCAGACGCACGAGCATGGCTAACTTTAACCTCAAATGAAACAAAAACTACTGAGGCTAGAGGGCTGCAATTTGGTATGTTTGATGATTGAAGGGTAGATGATCAACATACCCATTTGCAGCCTTCTAGCCTCAGTAGTTTTTAAGATCTGAGGGCGGACATAAAAAATGCGGACGGACAGACAAATAGCCATCTCAATATTTTTCTTTTGCAAAAAACTAAAACTGATGACAAATTAGAAAGAAAACTACTTACATCGAGATTAGCCACATTTTCGAGACCATAGACATTGGCCCTCATAAAAGTTTGGTGGGTCTCAAAATCTTGAGATTTGCCGTAGTCCAGTGAAGGGGTGTCCAAGCCAACACCGACCACTTTGTTCCCACTGACCGCCTCATGACTCACCAGCAACTGCGCTGCGCCTTTGCTTATACCTGTCAAGGAATAAAATAACATTATCAACGTTACTGGATATAACCAGCACAACATCACATGTTCAACAGAAGTAAATGCTTAACTGAAGTCATTTATGGGTCAGTGGGTAGCGCCTTACTTATCTTTCAAGAGTTGTGGGTGCGATCTCGATGTGAATTAAAAATATATTATTGCTATTATTATTGTTATTATTGTTATATTAATATTATTGCCCATTAGCATAGAAATCCAGTCTGAAAAACGATATATTATTATTATTATTATTATTATTATTATTATTATTATTATTATTATTATTATTATTGTCCTTTGGCTTTACAAACAAGCTTCCACGGAAGTCACCTGTTTGAATATTTGCCAAAAAATATTTACATACAGAGAAATCAGAGGCAGACAAAAGTAAGGCAAACCATGAATAATGCCTAAAACACGATGAAAGCACCTCTTAAACAAAGGCTAAAAGACATGAAATGTTCGCACACTCATCACCACTTGCTTGCCGTCCACCAAAGCACCCTCGATTGATTTCATTACTTCGACTTGATCTCGCAGCATTTTCAAATAAATCTTTCCCTTCACTCCCTGATCATCAGCAATCCATCTTGGTCTTTCACCTTCACCTCCCTTTGGTAATATTCACGATACAATTTCTCTACCTGCCCATTGCCAGTCAACTTTCTTTTTCTCTCATGAACCCTTTCAATTTATTTCTGTTAGCTTTTTTGAAGCCCGACTTCATTTGTCCTTCAGTTTATCCATTCACGCTGAATCTGTTTCCATTTTTCATTTCCAGCCCTCATACATAAATCAAAGAGATTCTTGAATACCTTTCAGTCAGGATATTTCAGTCTCTTATCAATACGGGTTGGAGTTACAGACCAAGCTTTTGCCTGTACACAAGGAGTAGACTTACAGACCAAGTTTTTGCCTATACACAAGTAGACGACTTACAGACCAAGTTTTTGCCTATATACAAATAGACGACTTACAGGCCAAGTTTTTGCCTATACACAAGTAGACGACTTACAGACCAAGTTTTTGTCTATACGCAAGTATACAACTTACGGACCAAGTTTTTGCCCATACACAAGTAGACGACTTACAGACCAAGTTTCTGCCTGTACACAAGGAGCGGACTTACAGACCAAGTTTTTGCCTATATACAAGTAGACAACTTGCAGACCAAGTTTTTCCTTATACAGAAGTAGACGACTTACAGACCAAGTTTCTGCCTATACACAAGGAGTAGACTTACGGACCAAGTTTTTGCCTATACACAATAGAATATAAGTTACAAAACTAAGACGAGAAAAATAAATAGTCGTATGTACGTTAATTAAAACTGATGGTATTAACCTGTCCAAGGATGCAAAAGATAAAAGAGTCAAATTACCTACGTGATTATTTATTTACCAGGCGTCACAGCCATCAGGGTCACTGACCCAGAGAAACGTTTTGAACTCCGCTACTTCGGTTTCCTTTCAATTCTAAAAGTACCAAGTCTAGTCCCTAGGTTTCTAAGACACGTCTGAACTTAATAATTCATCACTAATTTATTGCAATTTTTAGAGAATATACGCATGCCAGTATTTTAAATTAAGAGGATTCTTTTTTTATTTGGGTATCACTCACCAGGGAAGACCAGTTTGGTCGTGTCGTTTTTGTCTGTGCCAAAGTACGCTGTCTTGTTGCTATATCTGAAAAATCATAACTATTTAGTTTCTTAGTAAGAATTTCAGTATGAAATTAACCCCCGCCCCCTCTCTCTCTCTCTCTCTCTCTCTCTCTCTCTCTCTCTCTCTCTCTCTCTCTCTCTCTCTCTATCTCTATATATATATATATATATATCTATATATATATATATATATATATATATATATATATACACACACAGAAATGTTTATATAAGTTACAAAAAGCTCAACTGCTGCAATATATGTACACTAATATATATATATATATATATATATAATATATATATATATATATGTATATATATATATATATATAGTATGTGTATACTCATTAATAATGATAAAAATAGCAGTAGGAGCATTAGTAATAATATTAATAAACGTGCTCGTATGGTTCTTCTAAGTTATATTGATTAATTACGAGAAATCATAAGGAAATGATTTAATAAACAATTTGAAACTCTCTGGCAACAAACAGCACAGAAAGACTTAAAACATTCCATAATTTATATACACATTAGTTACAAAGTCTACGGGCAGCATCAGTCCTGATTAAGGGGGTGGGGGTAGAAGGGGAGGGGGATGGACGTGGGAAGGGGAAGGGAAGAGGGAAGGAGAGGGGGAGGACACAGCTAAATTAACAGTTAATCGTGTGCTCCAGTGTGCAAACAAACAAACGTTTCAGAGTTTTAGTATTATACAGATATAATATTATTGTTTACAGAATGAAATATAAAAGCACAGAAGCGTATGTTACACAGCGGCTATCGAAACTTCACCAGAGAAAAAGGAAAATATAGTTCATAATCTCTCCTCTTACCAATGACGTCATAAATGGGCGGGAAAAGTCAACAAACACTCGTAGATGAGTTAGAAAACAGGCGATCGCACAGCACCTTATTTATAAGACTATCGATCATTAACTGGCATACAGCTAGTGTTTCGATAAGCGACATTGCTCGCCAACTTAGCATCAACAAAACAACCGTATATAAGTGGATAAAGCCACGGAGAGAGAGAGAGAGAGAGAGAGAGAGAGAGAGAGAGAGAGAGAGAGAGAGAGAGAGGTGCAAAGACCCCATTGCATTAGGCACACCGTTCTTCGATGTCAACGGATCATTGTTGTGGCTTGCTAAAACCTGCTATAGAGATAATAAGCTTCTAGCCGATGCACAACTTAATTACAGACAAAATACAGGAAGGCAGGCAGGCATTCAGATATGTTTGCCGAGTTGAATATCACCTTAGACCTAATATAAGTAATTTTCGTTCCATTACACTATTGAAAATACATTATAGCATAGTATCAAGTATTTTGACTTGAACACCCAGGATGAATGAAGTTAAATGAATTACAGAATATCCAAACATAATGGCAATTGTGACAAGTTTTCTTCATAACATTCTGCAAACAGTATTTGACGTAAGGCACAACTGCAATGTAACAAGGCAACTAGCGTACTTCCATCGCCCATTGTTTACAAATTTTACTTGTAAGGAAAAAAGTAAGTTACAGAAGTTGATTAGCTTTTCACGTATAATGGTAACATCCTCAAATCTAGTAACATATTGCTACAGTATATGTGAGTATAACGCAAATGCAACTGAAATATGAAAATGGGGAACTTTGTCAAATACACCAACAACAGCAGCTGTTGTGAGCTTTCTTCAGAAGAAAGTAAATTAGGACTGATGTGCGAGATATGATGTACTTAAGCATTCGTTAACGAAAAGACATAAAGAACTCACCTGGATGCCCAGCCAGTTCGTACGAAGACTATTACTCCATTGGGCAGAGGACCATGTTCATCCAACCAGGACATGACGTCATCCGTCGTCAGTTCGGCATTTGGATCCTTGACAACCTTGTCTCGTATGTCAATCACTACCCCTAGAAAGCATTGGTAACATACAATTACAGAAACCCTTCTATAAATATTTCGTAGCAATGACCATTAGACCATGCTTGAAACCTTGTAAATAATAAAAACTACATTTTCCCCGAAAGATCAGCCACCGGAATATTGTCTTCCTTAACATTTAGTCATGGCAACATTGCTCATGATATCGGCTGCTCATAGGCTTAATTCCTCCTTCTTCGAATGTGATCAAATACACTTGAAATTCCCATCAAAGCCATTATTTATATGTAAGACACGGGAATAGACAAAAGAAAAAAACTTGAATAATAAATAAATCCTTTGGAGTTACTTCAGATATACCTGGGCCATAATGATATGACTTGCGTACCAGTAACAAACACTCGTAAACGTAAACGAATAATCAGACAAGGAGCTCGGCGGCGGCCGGCGTGACTTTCGGACTCGACTCTGTCTCAGAGATTAAGTTAAAACAGAACTAATGTTGTTTATATCTCAGTGTGTCAGTCCGCACTTACCTAATTCAAAGCTTCTTGTTTGCAATAAGCTATATATATATATATATATATATATATATATATATATATATATATATATATATATATATATATATTACTCAAGCATCCTTTGAAATGTGTGAAACTATTGCAAATATACGTTTCAGTTACGTCTTTTTCTTCATAATTTTTTCTTTAATTGATACGCCACTGTGTAGTAAATAAAATTGTAAAACATACATGGATGACTCGGTCCGAATTTTGCATACTTGCTATTGTCTATCTTTCATGCTGAACTTAATCATGATATTCCTTATATTGCTTGTTTCATGAAGTTAAGTATAAATCATCCCGTAAGAATAAAGCGGGTTAGGCATATATTGCAATGGGAAGGGAGGGTAATGCTACAGAAGAATTTTGGCGGGAGAACATAAGAGAACTGGCTATTAACGAAGCCGAACAGTATTTCATGGAAACAATGTTATATCGATAATGAAGGATAGATAAGTGATAGGGAAACGCACTTTTGGATGAGCATTAACTTAAGAAAAGGTAGGGTATATATTACTTAAAAAAAAAAGTCGGTCCCTAGTCTTATATTTACGATGCTTGAAGACAAGGGGATCGCCGTTATTTCTCTCTCCATTCGTTTGTTATTCTCTCTCTCCACTCGTATTATCCTCTCTTTGTATTTGTTTGTGTCTATCTCTCTTTCTCATAAGCATTAGTTTGTTGTTCTCTCTCGTGTCCTTCGTCTAGCATTCTTCTCTCACCTCTGTATGCGGGCAGTGCATCCCACAGTGTTGCCATGACCAAATATCAATGAATGTTAATTTTTCGGGGACAGATGAGTTGAAACCGAGTACAGGAGTCAGTAGTTGGGTGACTCTACCCTAAGTCGGATGTGTGTCTGCAGGTGCAGAACGCTGCCTAGGGGAAGTGGCTAACTTCAAGTGGCTGAGAGCCGCGGTTGTGCTGGCTTAAGTTCTTCGAGTCTTTCATTCGTTATTCTTTACTTGCGCTGATTATAATTGCAGAAATGGCCACGAGAGTTCTTCAAGAGAAATGGCCATCAATATCCACCGGTAAGCAAAACACGCTGAATTTTATTTACACAAAAAATCTTATGCTGTCTGGTTAGCAGTAGACACTCCTTCCTTGTCAACATAAGTGCACTGGCGATTTCAGTTTTGGAAATCAGAATTTGACCTTATATGTGTCGCTCAATGTAAAAAAAAAAAAAAAAAAACTTGCTCGTTATTAAAATGCTTAATAGGAAGTAGGCCTATAGGTTACTGGTTGCGTCAACACGTCTCGTCTTGTAAACATGCCTGTGTGATGGTGAAGAATATCTGCCACCGATTTTTCGGGTCTAGACATGTAAAAGCAGCGGTGGAATTTTTTTTAAACAAGATTCTTTTTATCAAATGTGTAATTTCAACGAATTCCGAAACGACGTTAAAAAACCGTGGACAGCAACTTCCATTATTCGACTCGGGTAAAAAATGGTTATATTTTACATATGTAAAAAAAATGGTTGTACTTTATACTTGTAAACATATCCTGGTTTCGTTTAAGTTTTAATCAGATATATCTCATAGATTGGTGATAGCAAGAACATGAAATTTGGTAGCCTAGGCTAGGCCTATGCCTTTAACCAACTCATTTGGTGTATTAACTCGGTATGTATCTCCCCATGGCGGAAGCTCCTTGTGACGCCGTGTTTAGTACTTGCCCCTCGGAAATCAAAATGTCATAAACACCAATTTCTGTTATTAATATGATTTGTCGAACACACAATATAGAAATGGGTGTATATACTTGGAACCCAGAGGGGCTAGTACTAAACGCGGCGTCACAGGGAGCTTTCGCCATGGGTGGATACACAACGGGTTAATCATCATTTGGTAAGATGCTATATTATCATTTAAACCTTATTGTAAGGATAACGTAATTTTGAATTAGAAGTTATAAATTATCATACCAAGGAAAAATTAACCTTTAAGATTGATAACATGAAGAATCTTGACTATGCAAACGCTAGGCCTATGCCTGCTGATTCGGTAGCCATTTTTAATATTGTTAATATTCAAAATAATTTTGCTCCAGAGGAGTCAGCAGTAGTCGTAAGGCCGCCACTAGCCTTCAGTTATGCCTGCACAATCGGTCTGTGCAGGAAAAACTGAACGTTACTGTGAACAAACTGCACAGTTTTTCTCGCCTGCGGAGGCGGCCTGAGCAAATAGCTCATCTCACTCGATGAGCCGCTGGCCAAACGGCTGCGCATGCGCACTTCATCGTTAAAGTGGGAAGGCAACGGTTTTGGCTCAGTTCGAGTTCGCTGTCCGTTCACGGACTGATGGCATTTACCAATCAAGGGTGTAGTGTTGAGGTTTATTAAAATGAAGTGTTTATACCTAAATTGATGGTATATCGGATATACTTGTTTTTTTAATAACTGATACGGATGTCAGAAAAACATATTCATGATTTTGCCGTTTTTCCACAGAAAAAATAATTGTGTATAATGAAAGCTGAAGGTGGCCTGAATGTCTTGTAGATTTCATTGAAATCTACGTAAATGAATGAGATTTTGCCTGGGCAAGTAAAATCCAAAGGCTATCGTAACAGATTAAGCTTATGTATGTTTATTCGTGGTTATAAACCTTATATGCAAGTCAGTTTTTAAATGAGAATAAATATTATGGCGAAATAATGTCAAACAAGAATAGGCCTGTAATGCGTCTATTCATGATTATGCATCATATATGCAATTCATTTTTAAAATGAGAACAAAATAATATTAAACATTCTCCCCCTTCCTCCTCCACTCTCCCTCCCTTTCCCTCTTCCATCCCCTTCCCCATTACTCTGCCCATCCCCCTCTCCTGCCCTGTTCCCGCCCTTCCCTCTTCCATCCGCTTCCCCTTCCCCTCCCCCTCCCATTACTCTGCCCATCCCCTCTCCTGCCCTGTTCCCGCCCTTCCCTCTTCCATCCGCTTCCCCTTCCCTCCCCTTCCACCCCCTTTCCCCTCCCCTCCATCCCCTCCCCTTCTCCTACTCTCCCTCTTCCCCTTCCCCTTCCCCACCCTTAGCTCTGCCCTCCCTTTCCCCGCCCGTCCCCATCATCTTACTTCCCCTTCCCCTCCCCTTTTCTATCCCCTTCCCCTTCACTCTTCCCTCCCCCCTCCCCTCCCCCTTCATTCTTCCCTCCCTCTCCCCTCCCCTTTCCCCTTCCTCTTCCTCCTTCCCTCCTCCCATCTTCCCCCTTTCCCCCTCCCTTCACTCTTTCCTCCTCTCCATCATCCTCCTACTCCCCCTTCCCCTCCCTTATATATATATATATATATATATATGTACACTCATTAATAATAATAAAAATAGCAGTAGGAGCATTAGTAATAATATTAATAAACGCTCTCGTATGTTTCTTCGAAGCTATATTGATTAAGCTCGAGAAATTATAAGGAAATGATTAAATGAACAATTTGAGACTCTCTGGCAGCAAACAATACTGAAAGATGTAAACATTCCCTAATTCATATAACACATGAGTTACAAAGTCTACGGGCAGCACCAGGCCTGTTCATGGGGGAGGGGAAAGGAAGGGTGATGGGTGGGGGAGGGAAAGTAGAGTAAGTATACCTTGGTTTAACCAGACGACTGAGCTGATTAACAGCTCTCCTAGGGCTGGTCCGAAGGATTAGATTTATTTTACGTGGCTAAGAACCAGCTGGTTACCTAGCAACGGGACCTACAGCTTATTGTGGAATCCGAACCACATTATGACGAGAAATGAATTTCTATCACCAGAAATAAATTCCTCTAATTCTTCATTGGCCCGTCGGAGAGTCGAACGCTGGGCCAACAACGTGCCAGCCGAGAGCTCTACCCACCCCTCCAGTGAAGAACTGGGGAGGGGGAGGGAAGGAGGAAGGGGAGGGTAGGGAAGAGGGGGGAGGGGTTGGAGAAGGAAGGAGGGGAGGGGAAGGGGATGGAAGAGGAGATGGGGAGGGAGGGGGGATGGAAGAGGGAAGGGGAGGGCACAGCTAAATTAAAACTTGAACGTGTGGTCCAGTATGCAAATAAACAAACAAACAAATGTTTCAGTTTTAGTATTATAACGATACATATATATTTATTATATATATATTATGTATATATGTAAATATATGTGTTTAAAAATAATTATTCATGATAAATGCCATCTGACTTGAGTTCCAAGAGCCTCTTCTGTTATTGATTTCTTTACGTGTTGCAGGTCAAGAATACTGCATCCCTACAATACCAGTTATATTAATTTTTATGTAAAATTCTTTACTCCACACAAATCACCAATCAAGGTTTTCAAGTTAAAAGAGAATATAGTTATTCATATTTACACAGATTAATGACTGCTTAACATTGTGATACCTCTTCCTAATCAAATCATATTTGGCTTTCTAATATCAAAATATACATAGATTAGAATGCAAAATACTTTACTTCAATAATATTTTGAACTATAATGCACAGTAATGATTAAATTACCTGTAATAAAATAACATGTTCTTATAATAATTAGACGAGTGGAAAAGATGTCCTGCCTTAGTGTTTTTTCACTACGGTATAGCACTTTGCGCAGGAAGATCGTCACTCCATGCATCTTCCATGGAAAATAAATCACAGAATAAAAATAATTGCAAAAGGAATAGAATGTTTATAATTAAAGCTTGAGAAATAACAAGCTGCATTTATAAACATGATTCAAACTGGCTATCCGGAATGATTGTGTTATTTTTTCAAAGGCTCATTCCATTAACACTTCAACTTGGAGAAAACAGCTCTTCAATCACATATCAACCAAGAATTCTTGCCAATAATTCAAATTTCTTTTAAAATCCACATTTGCATTTCTGTTTGTTTACATAGATGTTCATTATTTACATTTTTACTTTGGTCAGAAAATCTACGATTCC
Source organism: Macrobrachium rosenbergii (assembly GCF_040412425.1). Classification (NCBI taxonomy): domain Eukaryota; kingdom Metazoa; phylum Arthropoda; class Malacostraca; order Decapoda; family Palaemonidae; genus Macrobrachium; species Macrobrachium rosenbergii. Next base: position 59,065,692 of record NC_089746.1, on the reverse strand, counting down.
TGGGGAGAAAAAGTATAACAGCAGGCACACATAGACTGAAGTCTACTCATGAAGAAATTCTTACCTGGTCCCATCAAATGATCAAGAGGAATCTGCTCCACAGACCACTTCCCCTCGGCAAAATGCGACGGAGCATCCAGGTGAGTCCCCGTGTGCTCATTCATGCAGAATCTGTATGTTTCGTACCTGTGTAATATAGCAGAGTATTTATTTGATTTATTCCGGTTAAGGACGGTGGGTTATTGAGTTCTTTTGTGAAAAATAATGATAGTGTGCCTGGTTCCAGCCGGCTGAAGACGAGGTATGTGATTTATCGACAATATTACATATGATTTACAAATAACGATAACATAATCTATGATTCCTACTCTTCAAGATTGACGTTAATGTAAGGGTTATAACTATTAAGGATAAGATGGTATGTATATATATATATATATATATATATATATATATATATATATATATATATATATACATATATATATGTATACATACATATATATAAACATATATGTATACATACATACATACATATACATATATATATATATATATATATATATATATATATATATATATATATAAATATATATAAAATATGTTTAAATGAGTAAAAATGTTTGAAATCAAAGCTAAAACTAATATTTATATAAATTACTTAGACGGTAAAGTTGATGACAAAGTTCAAGAGAGGTGCGGTATCACTTCTAATTGTGTTTTTATTTTTATGTTTGCTTGACATGATTTTTTATAGGTTATTATTCTACTGCCTATTTACAGTAATTTATTTGTTGTTAATCATCTGTGGTTGTTTTTAACATGCGGATATATTATTCGGTGAGAACTTTTATGCAAACAAATAACTTTTTCTTTTTTTTTTTGGCAATTTTCAATTCAGTAGTTCATGCCGAATAATGATAATAATAACCTCCAGTCAATTTTCAATTGAGTAACAGTTCATACCGAATAATGATAATAGCAACCTCCACAAAAGTTGGGTATCTCGATTCCTTGTAAACTGAACCTTGTCGCAGAAACAAAATCAGGATAGGGAGAAATGTGTCGTCAAGCGCTCGTACTAATTAACACAGCCCGCACATCTTCCCGTTGTTTGTGGAATAACAAGCAACAAAGGATTTTCACAAGGCTCAAGGCTGCTGCGCCACTCTGTTTGCGGCTGGGGGGAGGGGGCTGGTTGTCTGGGTTAGGGGAAGGACGGGTTTAGGTCTTACCCGTTTTCAGCTTTTTACAGAGTTTCACGGAAAGACGCTCTCATGCACACACACATACAAACACACGTATATACTGTATATATATATATATATATATATATATATATATATATATATATATATAGGCCTATATATATTGTATATATATATAAAAAGTAAATCTATATATATATATATATATATATATATATATATATATATATATATATATATATGTGTATATATATATATGTTGTATATATATATATATAAAAAAATGTCTTTATAATATATATGGGGAGGGGCGGATATATATATATCTATATTTATATTTGTATATGTGTATATATATGTGTGTGTTGTATATATAATATATTAAAAAAACTGTCTTTGCTAATGCAGGTGGGGAGGGGGCGGGAGGTGTATTACGTTTCCTGGATGACTCCGGTCGTAGTATTTCTAAAGTTATGTAAAGTATTTGAGATAGAGAGAGAGAGAGAGAGAGAGAGAGAGAGAGAGAGAGAGAGAGAGAGAGAGAGTTCATCTAAAATACATTAAAAAACAGAAATACATGTCAGATGAGCTTAACGGTTACATTGCAAAGATGATTACTGATTAGATGACGATATGAAATGAAAATGAGTAAATAGGTCGAACTGCAGCTTGAGAGAGAGAGAGAGAGAGAGAGAGAGAGAGAGAGAGAGAGAGAGAGAGAGAGATAATAAGTCAGTGACTGCTGTCCGTGAAGTTACGCAACAAATGTAAAGTGAAATAATCCTGGTAAAACAGGTAAACTAACCGTGATGGGCTTAAAATAGAAGAAAGATAATTATCTGCAGTTGGACCATAATGTCTTCGTCCAATAAGCTTTACATCGAAGAGGAGCTGGTGTAACTTTGACAGGTTTAACATCCTTTGTAACCAACAAAGGAAAATGGGGCTTTGCTGCGAACTAGTTTCCGCGTATGGTAACTGAATAATGTTTTTAAGCCTCTGCAGTTAACTCTGTCCATATGTACACCCGTGTTTATTCATTTAGTACTTGAGCATTTCCATGAAGGTCAGTAATAAATTATTTTTCCAGCAGTTGGGAGCCTCGTCATGAACAGAATAATTGAAATAGACACACACATATATATATATATATATATATATATATATATATATATATATATATATATATATATATATATATATGCAATTACACCATTCATATTAAGGCTCCCAACGGCTGGAAAAAATTTATTGAAAGCATGCAATACGTAAGCAATGTGTTATTATTTGACCTTCATGGAAAGCTTCAGTATTAACTGAATACATACCTACATGCATATATATATATATATGTATTTATGTTTATATATGTATATATATATATATATATATATATATATATATATATATATATATGCCTATATATATATATATATATATATATGCATGTATGTATGTATTCAGTTAATACTGAAGCATTTCCTTGAAAGTCAAATAATGACACATGACTTATGTATTGCACTCTTTAAAAATATATTTTTCCAACAGTTGGGAGCCTTATTATGAACAGTGTAATTGTATATATATATATATATATATATATATATATATATATATATATATATATATATATATATTGTCACGTGTACCAAGCACCTGGTTATTACACATCTAGTCACGGAATCCAAAAATTTACCTTACCTCAGCCAGGCACCTGAACTCTCATAACAATAAAAATTAAGACTGATTACTCTAAAGGTGACAGTGATCCCTTAAAAAGCTTAATAATCACGTGAAAAACAAAATTAAGTTTATCAAAACAAGTGTGAGGTGTCAACAGTTATACAAGAAATATACTAGAGTAAAAGGGGATCACTCCATCAAACAACTTTAACTGTTTCCCTGGTCTGAATTCACTTCAGCAAAACTAAAGGAACAAAACATGTTTATCGCTTTGCCTTATGCACACAATTAATCCTATTCAATGGTGGTCAATAAATGAAACACTGTTTTTACAAGTTTTAAATGCAAATATTTATTTTTAAATTCAAAATTCCTAATCTGAATTCACAATCTGAAAAATTTTCTATTACTTGAAAACAACTTAAAATTTAATTAATTCTTGAGTTAAATCATTAAACAAAACTAAATCACAAAACTTTTAATTTATCAAGAAATTAAATAAATCAAAAATATTTAAACTATCAAGAATTACTCAAGAAAATCTTAGTAAATGAAAATTAAATCAAGTATGCAATGTTAAATTGTCAAGAAATATTTAAAATGCTAAGTAAATAAATGTTAAATCATCAATCTATAAAATGTGAAAAATCAAGAGATTGCAAACACAATCACACAAAATTACACAAAATATGTACCAACAATAATTTCACCAGGGCAAAATTTCCCTCTATTCATTATTATACCATGGTAATAATAAGTAAGATTTGCTTTACCCTACACAAGCTGGTGAAAACCTTTGCAAAATCATCGGAAATGCAGCTGCTTTAGATTCACTAAACACATTTTTTTGATGGGCACCATTACAACTTTTCCTACATTCAGATCTCAAAAGCTAAGATTAATACCATGACCACACAAATATTCTATGCGTTAATAACTTCTCTCTTTAGAAGAGAGAGAAAGAGAGAGAGAGAGAGAGAGAAACAACACTAACGGTCTCTGAAATCAGAAAGAACATACTTTAGGATTCCAGTATGAAATGAAACAATCAGATGACATCATTAAGGCATTTTGGGAACGAGATACAAGAGAAAATTCTAGAAGAAGGAAGATGACGTCACTTTCTTTGCAAGACGTTTTGAATTGCAATTTTACAAAACATGACATGATCAATTGAGACGTCCTTCAGAAAACACTTGTTTGCATTTCTCAAAAGGTACACATTTTTTACCAGAAAATCATATGGAACACATGTAACATTGCGAAATCATTAGTCTTCTTCTCGTATGAGAGAAAGCTTTTACAAAAATCTTAACACGATCAAAACAGACTGCCACTGGCTAGTTAAGACTGGCAAGTTTTAAAAACAAAACGAAAAACCGGAGTTCGTTTCCAGAACAGAGCAGCTATTGTTATCTCTTGCCTGTCAACACATCTTTCACAAGGACACTCGAAGCAAAACAACCGCTTTGCTATGACATTCACGTGTTGCTGATATACTGTGTTACTGTTCAGAATGTATTATTAGCTCTAAATTATGTTGTTAAGTTATCTAAATCATTAATTCTTTTGAGATCTGACATTACATTACATACAATATTTCAGCAATTATTATTATTACACATGACACATGATAAATAGAAGAGTAAATATATCAAAACTATAGGATGATATACATTTTACAAGGCAACATCACGAATATATATATATATACTGTACATATATATTTATACATGCGTGTGTATTTCTGTTATTCTGTTCATATATAAGGCTATACCTGCTGGAAAAATATCTTGTAAAGAGTGTGCAGTACATGTGTGTATTTCTGTTATTCTGTTCATAAAAATGCTTCAGTACCTTAAATGCTGGAAAACATCTTGTAAAGACCAAACAATAAGCAACACATGTTTACTGACCTTCATGGAAACACAACTTATTTATATTATATATTATATAAATGATAAATATATATATATATATATATACCCATACATATATATAAACACATATTGTGTGTGTAACTCATCTATTGGTTATTTTTATACACACACACAACTCATATATTTATAGGGCATTGTGGCTACATAATATATATATATATATATATATATATATATATATATATATATATATATGTATATATATTATATGTATGTATATATACATATATATATACACATACACATAATATATATATATATGTATATATATATATATATATATATATATATATATATGTGTGTGTGTGTGTGAGTTGTGTGTGGGGTATGTTTGTTATCGTTTGGATATGTTATGGCTTCATGATTAATAATTATACTCTTTTAATAAAAATGAATCAGCTATTATTTCCGTTTAACTGATATCAGAATTTTCTAACGTGCAACATTTTCTGCAGTATGCACTGTCAAACCCGACGTAATTCCGTAAACAATCTGAAAACATAATGCGGTCGAAATGTCCCTTTATGTCTGTGATGGCAACATCTAGACACTTGACTTCCGAGTTGCCACTACGTCATTAAACCGAACCTTATTTGCAGAAAAGTGCTTCTACAGAATATCTTCTAAAAATTAATTGACGACTAAGAAGTGCGCTGTAACATACCAGTATCCACCAGCGGCATAGCCTTTAGAAGATTTGACGATCTCGTACGGCTCTCCTGTTACCCAAACGGAACTGTCTTCATCCACATCGTGTGACAGATCAACAACGTTTTCCTTGCACGAGCTTTTACGACACAAAATCACGCACAGTACAGCGTAGCACGTGAAGTAACGTGACATTTTCTTTACACACAGGTGTCAGTGAACGCGTTGTTACTAGTTTACAAGGAAAACGGACAGTAGGTGGCGGTATCTTAAGGTAAGAACGGGAGTAGCACACAGCGGGACCGTCCGTCACTGCGTTGTAATAGACTGGGCTTGCTCAACACTCAGCGCTCAACAGAGCGAGCGAACACCTCCTCACGGTGACTTCCCTCTGTGGGTCCTGGTGGGCACAAGCGTAAGACCTTGAGACCCTAGCCCAGGGCGTCAGTCGGAGTCATGGCTGTAATTAGCCCTGGCAAACCTTTTCCCTTCTCAGGTTGCCATATTTTCTTTTATTAGTTAATCGTTGTAATACAGTTTTACTGACGCCCGTGAGTTTTGCTCATTAGTGTATTACCTGAACTACTACTATCTCGCCTTTACCAGGAAATGTTAAGCTCTGCTAATTGTAGGAGTTACTATGTCCTATTTTTTTTCTCCACGGTTTTATCAGCATTCACAGTCACGGTCTAGGTATAGTACAATAATGGAACCATACTATATCTTGTACTTTTAGAACAATGGGCAATAATTTGTTTCTTTGTTTACTATTCTTCTCAAGCTAAACTTGAAAGCGACATTTGGTATACAAAGAAAAATCCAAACAAAATCCACACCAGAAAGAAGAATTGCACCAAGTTTAGCATCGCTCTCTGTTCGTTGTTTTTCTGTCCTTATCATAAACTTCTTGATAAGGACTATTATTATTATTATTATTAATCCCGTACTGCTTATCAGCGTGTGTAACGGGAAGTAGCCCTTTGCACTGAGTTACATCAGCAAAAATACATAGGAGCAAAGAATTTTTTATTTTTTTTTTCGTGAGGGAATTTTCTATATGCGTTACCAACCATGTAAGCAGTCCAGGAAGCTTATATCATTGTTGGTGAAGAAGCCTTTTCTGTAACACATTCTTGAGGAATTTTTATCGTGAGCATTACATTCTTTGTGAGTAAAATTCACAACGCTGTCTTGTAAAATGGCAGACAGCATGCGCTATCAGAGTTGCAGGTATAATCGACTGATTATTACTTGTTTGGTATAATCGGTTGTGGGTCATAGTGAGACAGGAAAAGTGACGATGATGAGATTTGAATGGCGGAGCACAGCTCTGGCTAAGGAATCTTGTTTCCTCTTCTCTCTATAAAATAGAGAAGTTTGCCTTTGCGTCGGAAGATTTGCTGTGGTGGTAACTGATGCATGGTTGAGAGAGAGAGAGAGAGAGAGAGATGGGAGGGCAGTGGATGAGGGAAGGGGATTTCGGAGTGAGAGTAGGGGTGAGATTTTGGGGATGGGTGATGGTTATGGTATGGGTTTCTGGTGCCGTCTTGAGACTCGAGTCGTTCTCTGAAAAAAGTGCCATTTGGCAACTTGTATTCTCTCTCTCTCTCTCTCTCTCTCTCTCTCTCTCTCTCTCTCTCTCTCTCTTCTCCGTGCCTTGACGTTTAAAAGTAATGTGACTTGTCTTTCATTTCTTGTTTAAATACTTTCACTTTCGACTTATAATGAATGATATATTGTGTAATTATGTCACCTCTCTTTCCTCCACTGGAAACGATATTTTCTTCCTTTCGAAGTATAAATGTCAGTGCTACTTTGTGACCGTTATCAACAACTGATTTTGCTTTAATATATCATTTATAACTATATGAAATCTCATAACAAAAAACATATTTCTAGCACTGATGACCTGAGTCTTTTGAGAGTCAGTAAAAAATAAACCAGATAGTGCTCGTTCGTGATAGGGAAGAGAAGTTATGCGTAACTCTGTAATAGCTATTCAGAGGAGGCAGCGATTCGTAACCAAATGCTCAAAATTACCCTATCCAAGAAATTTTTTTGTTTTAATGGATTGACATTTTATATTCATTAATAATAGAAATTTTCGATTTCCTTGTGGGACTTTTGGATATAAGGCAAAGGGAAATAAGAAAGAAAACAAACGACGGAATAAAGGAACTATTAAAGTAGTAATTAAGACTGGAATAATTCTCGTTTTTCTTCTAGAAGATTTTTTTTCGAAGTTTTCCCGTATTGTACGCCGAGGTGAATATATAAGAAAACAAAATAAATAAATAATAATAATAAGAAAGATTACCTCCGAAAATAGACATGAATAAAAAATAAGAAAAAAAAACAGTAAATAAACGTCGCTATGGCCAAGACGAGATATTAAGAAAAAATACGTTTTTCTTAATGACACGATAATACGGTAAAATGCAGTTAATCCCTTTAATGTTTCGGTGTAATAAAAATAATACCATAAACGTTCCTCCGCCTTGCGCGTTTCCCCTCACCCTTGCTTCGGTTGAGGGGAACTAATATCAACAACGATGATGGATGAAGGGGTCACTCTAATCTTCAAATCTCGAAAAATTGCGAGTTGCCTTCTCTTTGATTGCTTGAAAAGTCACCGCTAGTTTCTGTGACATAAACGTAATAATAAGTAGAAGAGGGAAGGAATAATACCTCCATTCTCTTCTCTCTCTCTCTCTCTCTCTCTCTCTCTCTCTCTCTCTCTCTCATTTTTTTTTTCCAAATTTTCAATTTTGTCACAAATCAGTAACCTTCCAGCGAACATTCTATGATTTTATCTATGATGACTTACTGCGTAAGTTTCCAGTTTTCTGTTTTCAAAATTCACTGACTCTCAACGAAAGTTTTTCCAATGTGTATTCTGGTGATGAAATTCTTTCATTCGCCTTTACTTTTCTTACCAATCCGCAAGATTCTTGGAAATCTTCTCTGGACTTCGGATAAAACGGGTCCGGAGTTTTGTTGACAAACTAATTCTGCACACAGTCCTTTTTTAGTTTAATCCTTGTAGAAATAACAGCCAAGGAAGCCGGAGCTTTGGCAAAAGATTTTAACAGCAAATTAAAGGAAACTAACTTAAACATTTTTAAGTTATGTCGCTTCGTCATCAGAATGGTACAACCACTGTCCCTAAAACAATTTTTCGAAGTAACTTAGATTCGTCTTGTTTGACCGTTTAGTAAATAAAGGGACAAAACCTGAAGTTTTCTTGATTAAAACTTCTTTGATACGTGAGGAAACACAGTAGGCAAAGTAAAAAGCCATAAAATAATTTTTGAGCTAATTCCGCTTCGCCCCGAAAGGGCACTCGGTAACGTTGGGTTCTGCTACTGAAGAGGGATTTCAGATACCCGATACTGAATAATAATTAAGACCACTTACTAAAAGTAATCAGAGGATGTTTTTCATAAGAAGATCAAGTAGCCCCCGACTATCATAAGACACATCCATCGTGGCTAACGGTGTAAGACATTATTCTCAGGTAAAAGTCGCGTTGTCTTGTTAGTCTCTATAAAGTAGTATATCAAAAGTAACACTGACTCGTCACTAGAGGACACTGAGCATTCAGAGATATTAAATCTTAGAGTTTACGAAGAAATACAGCCCCGTTACATCAGAACACTTTAGAGCCAAAGGAATAAAAACCTATGATTTGTTTTCAGTAAC
>NC_089746.1:59016511-59049011 GCF_040412425.1 Macrobrachium rosenbergii | reverse complement strand
ATATATATATATATTATAGAACAGTATGGCCAGGAGAAACTTCAGCACTTTCAGTTATAAATTTGTTTATTTCCATCACCTACGTTTGGGGGAACAAATCCCATATTTAGGACTAGAAACAGAGAACATGAAAAATCCATACATCAGGAGTCAGACTACAATGGAGCATAGTAGTTAATTATTCTTCTAAAATTAATTAAATAATAATAATAATAATATAATAATAATAATAATAATAATAATAATAATAATAATAATAATAATAATAATAATAATAATAATAATAGGTACATCAGTGAGCTTTGAATTTTAGATGAAAGCAAAATGGCAAGTAATTAAACGCGAAATTAGCATCAAAGAACAAAGCTACTAAGCATAATGACTCTTTCAGGAAAAAAAAAACCGAATATTTAACAAGAAAAACCACAAGTGAACATCTGAGAAAATTACATTATTCCCAAAGGCTGAAGGAAAAAGTATTTAACATTAATCCTGACAAGCAAAAAATGTCAGTATATAATTACAAAAAGTAAAAAAGGAAAAACATCGAGACGAGAACTTACCGGCACAGAAGCATGCAAAAGACTGAATAAATTATGATTTGTTGTTGACACCAGGGAAGGCCAACACAAAGAGGCGAGAAGGTAGAATGGACGAATAGTCTATTAGGCAATGTCTAATTGTACAGCAGTTGAATGGTTGTTGAGGGTTGGTGATAACTGTTTAATGAATGGGTAATGACCGGTTACGTATTGCTTGAGATAGGATTTTGAAATCTCTGTACAGAATATTATGTTTACATTTTACTGAATTGTTGCGTATTGCAGAGAATTCCTGCCTGGATAAAGCTAATCCTGACCGGTGACTGACACCCCGATGACAATCGATGGGAACCTTCAACAGTCGACTCTGGAATTACCCACATAGGTTCCCAAATTATACAATGCAAAATACTCATGAATATAAAACAAAGAAAAGTAGAAAAAAAAGATGAAGAAAACGGTAGCCAACAAATGCAAAAATATTGTCTTGAATATCCAATTATTAGGAGCTAAAATAGAAGGTTAATATAATTATTCTAGGGAGGAGATAAATATTAGCCTGACCTTCACAGGTAGCGTCAGCTAAATGAGAAAGATCTCATCCTGAAAGAACATAAATTAATTAAGGATGTCTGCCATTCTTTCATCTCTTCTTCTTCCTTCACTTTCACCTGTGATTAGCTCTTCTAGATCCCAAAATTTCCTTCTCCTTATCCCCATTTATAATGATTTTTTTGTATTCCCTATTTTTTTTTTTTTGGTAACTTTTAGGGAAATGGCAATGTGACCTCTAAGGCTTAGTTCGACAACAGGCTTGAAGAGGTCAAAATAATCTATAAAGTCGGTCAGGGGTCAGGGAAGAGAGCAGTAGTTGATCTCGAATACGCAAGTCAGGTATCCCCATCAAAGACTTGTTGATTTTCCCTTCTATGGTAAAAAAAAAAAGTTTAAATCAGATTCATTCAAATGGGTCATTCCAGGTACAAGAGTAAGTTACTCTACTATAAGCATCTTAACTGAATGCAGACGGGGAATTACAGACGGGAATTCATTTAGAAAATGATTTTTGGCAAAGTTCAACCAGAATGCAGCAGATATTTTGCTACTGCAATATCATTATTATGTGGAAAAAGAGAGGCATGTATATAAGAAAGGACAATTATTATTTTTAGAGCTTAGAATTTTTGTATAGTAATAGCAACTGGACCCATATTGCAGTGCAATCAAACACCGACAAAATATTTAGAATAATAGCTGCTAACGAATATGTAGCTTTTACCTATAGTTATCATTGCTGAAGTTTTCCGTCCTGTCGATCTAGTGTATTTCAGCATCTTTTACTGTTGTTGGGTGATTTTGGATGCTATACGGTATGGGGTATAACATGACATTAATGCATTCGAAATCCAGCGAAAGATATCAGTTTTTGCGAGGAACTGGTGACACAAGTTTTAATGTAATCCCTTAAATTTGAAATATTTTTCAGTGCTGGCGTGTATGTTCTCTTCTTAGGAAGATATGGGCAGTTTATTTAGAAAAAAAAAAAAAAAAAAAAACTCGTAAAAGAAATGGTAATTTTTTTGTTATGCCCAAACCGCTTTGGATCATTCGGCCTTCCTACCGACCACCTCATTTATTCCTTTCACGTTTTATTAAACTGCCTCTTCCATACTGTTGCGTACCTTGCAAATAAATATATTTAGAACAAGAGTAAACATACGTTCTTTGGGCTATTACACACACACAAAAAAGGGTTTCATTAAAGGAACCAGAAGAGTCGTGGAGTACTAAAACAGAAAGGAAAATCAGGGCCGAATCAAAGGTTGGCTGGAATCTTGTCAGGTGTTCGAAGTTGTCTTCTTAGATTAAGCCAGCCTTGTGCTGTCACGGGCTCTTGCTCTAAGGCAACAAGTAATTCATGGGTTGAGTGAACTGTATTGCATCCAAATTCTTGTTTACTTACCTACAAATAATTATAATGGCAGAAGAAAGATTAATCTTACATTAACAAAAGACTTACTTAAATACTATAGAGAAGGGAGCGAGGTTGAATGCCCGACGAATATTTGATAGACAGTTTCAACCCGATGGTTTTGAAGAGTGCCTCGTCGAAGCAAGAGATATGGAGAGAAATGGGGAATAAGAAATTGTGAAGGCTTCCAGACAGCCAAGAAGAGATAGAGAGAGAAAGGGAGGCAAAATTAGATTTATCACTTCGAAACACGTCCAACCTTTACCCAGTAATGGATACTTCCTGCGAGCGATCAGTTCTATCTCTTCTGCTATTGAAGTCGAGTCAGGCACATCGCTGATACTGTACTGTGAAGAATAAAAGGAAAATGAAAATTTAATCACATTAAACTTTAATATTTCGTTCATGACGCTCCAATGAAATAGCATTTGCTGAGAACGAATATGAAATATTGATAAGAAGAACACTTGGAAAGATTAACAAAACACTTTCAGTGTGATTTATTGGCACTAACTGAAATTTAAAGAAGGTGAAAATTTATTTTATTCCTTTTAATTCTTAGCTGAGCAGTTGGGTCAGGTTTAAAAGAAAATATTTGCGTGGATTTAAAAGAAAATATTTATATGGACTAGAGTCCATAGATAATTATCAGGATTCCTACCTAAATACTAATGAGACTCCATAACGTACATCATTATGATTCAATAAAGAGAATATTTACATAGATTTAAAAGAAAATATTCATATGGACTAGAATCCTTAGAGAATTATCAGGACCCCTACCTAAGTACTAATGAGACTCCATAATGTACATTGTTTTGATTCAATAAAAATCAACTGTTTCAGCTCCTCTTTTAGGGCAGTGTTGTTAATAACAATTGCTGTTTCGGCGGCAATTATTATTATTATTATTATTATTATTATTATTATTATTATTATTATTATTGGTTGGTGGTGTTTTTGTTGCGCTGATGTTAATAGCCTCGTAATTTTTACTTAAATCACAACATTGTTCATTAATTAATTTTGATTAGTCTGCATTTAGGTTTCACTTTATTATTTTCAAAGGATGATCAAGTCTTCAAAACTGAAAGTAAAAACAGGACCTATAAACAAGCAACAAAGAAAAAAAATATCGCAATGTCCTCCACTAACATTCATACGAGAATATCCGTCAAAATGTCTCTGTACCTTATCTTACAGGATTTCTCATGACTTGAATATCGGCGGTATCGAAAAATAAAAAAGGACGAAGACGACGGAGTCCCTATAAAGATTCAGTATCACGCGGGTATTTGAAGATTCACATTAAACTTTGTATTTTGATACGCGAGAGAACTTCTGTTCTCAGGAACCATCTTGACTTCTTTCAAAGTTTTCCTGTGAATTTGGCAATGGGATGTCGATGAATAATAAGGAAAAGAGCAGTGTAGTCAAAACTCTCACTTACCTGCGCATTCAGATGTCTGAGGGAATTCCTATTGTAGGAATTATTTGACCATGTGAAAATAAAACCGAAAGGAGAACGTTTCAGTTTTCTTTTTGATGCTTGTGAATACATGACCAGTTCTAAAGCAAACGGAGGAGAGCGAGATAATTAACTGGAAATAAGGAAGAGGAGCATGTCACAATGCCTGAGGTCACTATGAATAAGTCGGTGAATAGAAACCTTAATTGCAATTTTTAGAGCTCCAGTAACTCCGAAAATGGCTAGTCTAGTAGATGCCTTTATGATCTGTACCAAGAACAGTAATTTTATGCTTATTCAGATTCAGTGGAATCTCTGTTTCAGAAATATGCACTATTTATTTCAATCATTATATATATGTATATATATATATATATATATATATATATATATATATATATATATATATATATATATATATATATATATATATATATATATATATATATATGTGTGTGTGTATGTATGTGTGTATATATATATATATATATATATATATATATATATATATATATATATATATATATATATATATATATATATATATATATATATATATATATATATGTATATATATATGTGTGTGTGTGTGTACACTTAAATATAAAGCAGGCTACATAAGTAAAAGGCTAGATCAGTAAGACTTCTTAAAGGAGAAAGAAGGACCTTCTGCAGGCAGAAAACATCCTCATAGTTCTTCGTACATCCAATAAGTTGTCAGTCTTCATTTCTAAGTTAGTTAAGACGTATTAATCTTAAAAGAAGAATGATATCTCCTCTAGGACCAAAGGACAGTTGCTGGGTTTCATGAAATGGGTAAGCCAAAGACGCGACGTAAAACTTCATTTAAAACATATCGCGGAGAATACTGCGTGTTCCGAATAGTTTATTCCTACACGAGAGAAACTTTTAATTATGGCCATGGATAAAGTTAAAAGATAAATGATTTTTAAGTTAATAATGAAGTTTCTAATGTTCTTCCTGTATAATAGAGAAATGTTTCTTTTTTTTTTTACTTGTTCGTGGATTCCACATTTTCCACGCAAGATGTGTCTATGAAAGCTTGATTTGGAAGTCACTGGCTTTTTCGGTTTGTACCATACGAACTTAATAATAATAATAATAATAAAAATAATAATAATAATAATAATAATAATAATAATAATAATGGCTACAGAGCGGAGAACTCAAGAAGGAAACAGAAGGAATGTTAACAGCGGCACAAGATCAGGCCTTAGGAACCAGATACGTCCAAAGAGCGATAGATGGAAATAACATCTCGGCCATGTGCAGGAAGTGCAATATGAAAGACGAGACCATAAACCACATAGCAGTGAATGTCCGGCGCCTGCACAGAACCAGTACAAAATGAGGCATGATTCAGTAGCAAAAGCCCTCCACTGGAGCCTGTGTGAGAAACACCAGTTAGCTTGCAGTAATAAGTAGTACAAACACCAACCTGAAGGACTGATAGAAAACGATCAGGCAGAGATCCTCTGAGACTATGGTATCAGAACAGATAAGGCAATACGTGCCAATAGACCAGACTTGACGTTGATTGACAAAATCAAGAAGAAAATATCACTCATTGATGTCGCAGTGCCATGGGACACCAGAGCAGATGATGAAGAAAGAGAAAAAACTGATAAGTATCAAGATCTGCAAATCGAAATAAGAAAGGTATGGGATATGCCAGTGGAAATTGTACCCATAATCATAGGAAAACTAGGCACGATCCCAAGATCCCTGGAAAAATTAGATGCCGAAGTAGCTCCAGGACTCATGCAGAAGAGTGTGCTACTAGAAACAGCGCACATGGTGAGAAAAGTGATGGACCTTAGGAGGCGGGATGCAACCCGGAACCCCACACTGCAATAGGATGACTGAGATAGAAAAAAAAATAAATAATATATAATAATAATAAATAACAATAGAAATAATGCAAATCTTCTTCACAATCCCGTGAATATGTTTATAAAATACAAAATCCACATTTATGTAAAAAGTACTGTATTTACAAATAACATAAATTCCAGGAGCTTTCCTGCCTGCTCAGCTCCCTGGCTGAGAAGGGAGCTGAGCAAAAAAATTTATTTTAATAATAATAAAATGTGGATTTTATATTTTAATAGAAATAATAATAAGAATAAGAAGAAGCAGAATTTAGAAAATCTTCATTATAAAGAATTTTTAAAAATTTATTTAATTGTTGGAACTTTACAATCCAGGCGATGATCTCCAAGCGTGCCAGGGATTACGTATAGCTACCGAGGGCGTTTAAGGTCAACAGTGGACTCCGTTAGGTCGTGACCTGAACAGACAATAGCATGAAATTCTTTTTCCTCTCTCTCTCTCTCTCTCTCTCTCTCTCTCTCTCTCTCTCTCTCTCTCTCTCTCAAAATGTAATTGCTAGGGAGGACAAAACGTCCGCTATACAGCAGTTGATGGATACAAGACACAGAGTAACTGTTCAAAGGCTGTTTAGTGGAACTGATATATATATTATATATATGTATATATATGATATATATATATATATATATATATATATATATATATATAATAATACATATATGTAATTATATATATATATATATATATATATATATATATATATATATATATATATATATACATTTTGTGTGTTGTATTTATATGCTTGTATGTCTGCGTGTATGTTTATATACATACATCACATCTGTGTTAAAGCCTTTTTAAGACTGCATAGAGTGATAAACAGAAATAACTCACTCACTCACAACTGAACTTCTCAATTGCAATGCCGCCTACTGCCGGTCGCACGATAGCTCGCGAATCTTTTCTAAGTTTAAGCAGCACTCTTGCGTTTTCCAGGAGGCCCCTCAGTTTTGGCTAATCTTATCACTGGCATAATGGGGAAAGTACAAGAGGGTTTCATCTGTCTATTCTTTGCAGTAGTTTTTGGGATGAGTCGCAGGCTCCATAGCTATCCTCGAATAATGAATCGGAGAAACTTTCACTTCATTACCTCGTATGCGTACATGGTTACCCATCCACACGTCTAACAGTTAAGTGAACAATATATCAGCAACGTGATGCATACACACAGACAGACGCAAATTTAAATAGAAACCACATATATATATATATATATATATATATATATATATATATATATATATATATATATATTTATATATATAGATACACACCATATGTATATGTGTATATATGTATGTATATATATATTTATATGTATATATATACACATGTACAGTATATACATATGTATGTATACATATATACGTACATATATATACATACATACATATATATAATATATATATATATATATATATATATATATATATATATATATATATATATATATATATATATATATATATATATATATAAATGAGAGAGAGAGAGAGAGGGAGAGTTTGAGGCCTTGCTTTACACGTGGAGTTATAAAGCCCATTCCGTTTTCGTTAGCACCATTGTGAATAGTGAACGAAGCCGCACCAAAACCAAATGCGAAACAAACTGCGTCATTCCCGAACAGCGCGATAGCTCTGCCGGTTAATGGGTATTCCAGTAAAATATATTTTCAATTTACCGCCAATCAAACCTTTACATCTGGGTGACCATAGAGATAAAAATGGCAGTCGTTTACTCGCGGCGAATATTTGCGATATGCTTCCATTCGTTTTGTGTTATTTCTCATGCGCTCTTTACGTATGCGTTTGCTATACTGTGTTGTTTGTTTACCATTTTTTCTTCTTTATTTTGCCGTGTTGTTTTTGGGTCGTTTTTAGTCTTCTGTAAAAGAAAACTATTGTGCCGGCTTTGTCTGTACGTCCCCACTTTATTTTGTCAGCACTTTTTTCTGTCCGCACTTTTTCTGTCCGCCCTCAGATCTTAAAAACTACTAAGGCTAGAAGGCTGCAAATTAGTATGTTGATCATACACCCTCCAAACATCAAACATAAGAAATCACAGCCCTCTATCCTCAGTGGTTTTTATTTTATTTAGGTTAAAGTTAGCCATAATCGTGTTCCTGGCAACGATATAGGATAGGTCACCACCTGACCGTGGTTAAAGTTTCATGGGCCGCGGCTCATACAGCATTGTACCGAGACCACCGAAAGATAGAGCTATTTTCGGTGGCCTTGATTATACGCTGTAGCGGCTGTGCAAAATTTTTACTTGTTTTCTATCGTTTTGGAATCGTGATCTGCGGAATATGATTTTGTTTCTTTTGTCTTGTTCCATTTTTAGCCTTTTGAGCAAATAAGGATTATGGGTAAAATAATAGCAGGGTGTAACGTTAGCTTATATCTTTTCAGAACACAGGGCAGTGTGTTTTACATTGAATGTAAAGGGAAAATCCATGTACACAAACACAGTCGTATCTCTCCGACAAACTGATAGTGCTTTCTTGCTGTGGGCAATAATGGCTGCATGTGTAAGAAATACAAGATCATATGGCAAAAGTGAGTCCTGAGCAAGAATGCGTAGGTTGGAGAGTTCTGCGAAAATTGTTTATTATTCATATCATGTATAAGAAGTTAAGAAAACTGCTTGTCTGCACGATTAGAGGAGTTCGGGGAACTGCAGTAGTTTATACTTTGAAGTTACACAACGTTTAATGGAGACGGTGAAGAGAAGTTGCAGAGCATGAAGCAAATCATTAAATGTTTGTAAGAATAAATTCATATGTAATTATAAGAAATAGGGACACGAAATTAAATAAAAAGTAGAGGTTATATATATATATATATATATATATATATATATATATATATATATATATATATATGTATATATATATATATATATATATATATATATATATATATATATATATATATATATATATATATATATATATATATATATATATATATATATATATATATATGTATCTATATATACAGTGTACTATATATAAATATATATATATATATATATATATATATATATATATAATATATACGTATATATATATATATATATATATATATATATATATATATATATATATATATATATATATATATATATATAAAGATTTGGCAGGCTGTTGAAGGTTTCGGTTGGTAAAGTTTATGAATGGTAATCGAATGAGTATAGACTTTTTCTAAAGTAGTTGCGACATGTAAGTTATGATTGTATGTTACAAGAAAATTGTCTCAGAAGAAAAATAGGAATGCACGAAATAGACTGCGGTTGTTGGTATTGTCATCGTGTGCACTTGGAATACATTGTAGCAGGAGATGTACAACGTTAAACGTGGGAGGACGATGAGGTAAAGTTAGCAAAATAAAATAAAATGGTCAGTGTTTTGAGCTTGTCTGGTCGTGTAGAAGAAATACTGAAATCACGCTGCTTTGTTTCAGAGTGCGTAGTTTAGAGTGCTTTCATCATCATCATTGAATATTTTTCTATTTTTTTTTTTTTTAGTTGTACAGATATTGTTTGGCATTGGAACTAGCTTGACCAGGCCAACCAGAATTCCCTTCGGTTATTTTTTTCAACGACCAACGTAAAGGCATTATACTGTATATCTCCCGCCTAAAGTAAACACTGAATCGCGAATGTTTTTAAACTGATTCTGTTTCTTATTCAGATAAATACTTTTTGGTACTGAAAACATTTTGATTTATCTTGATTTGGACTTCAAGATGAAATGCAGTGAACTGCAAATTCCGTGTTATTTAAAAGAGTTGGCAAAACTGTGAAAAAATATCTTTGTGTATTCAGTTGAAAAGTTTGAGATTTGCATTATAATGTAATTTAACAATTAAAAACTGATTTCAAACGAGGATTTATAAGAACCTTTTTTTAACAAGGATTAGCAATTCTCGTTGTACCGTGAAGGATTATTTTAAAGACGACAGTGATTTACTCTTTTTAATACGTTGAACGAGGACTGGATTGTGTGTAAAAGTTATCAAAGTAATTCAGATTAAAAGTCTGAAGAAAATTAAAATGAATAATATCAGCAAATATAGATAAATAAAACTAGAACTAAAGAAAACAGTTTGGGAAGACTTGTTCTTTACAAGTATTATATGTTCTTCGCATCGTGGCTGAGAAAGAAACCATTTTATTTTCCGCCTTTGTGATGATGTTGGGAAATCCGAAATATGCTAGTCGTGTTTTCCTGGTTGATGGAAGCCCAATTTCCTAACAGGAAAACAGGAGGTTGAAATTTTTTCTGTTTCTATTTTCATATTGTTCTTTGTATTTTATGATTCCTGCGTCTTTCTGGAGATTTTTTATGCAAGTGGTTGCCGTGAAAAATGAGTCGAAGTTTCTTCGGCGCAATCGAGTTTTCTGTACAGCGTTTAATGCTGTATGAAACTGTCAACCACGGCCCATGAAACTCAGCCGCCGCCCCTGGAACTCTCAGCCGTGGCCCCTGAAACTTTCAACCACGGCGCGGTGGTGGCCTGTGTTGTTGGCACCTATAGCGGTGCCCGAGGCATGATCATGACTAACTTTAACCTTAAATCAAATAAAAACTTCTGAGGCTAGAGGGCTGCAGTTTGGTATGTTTGATGATAGGAGGGTGGATGATCAACATACCAGTTTGCAGTCCTCTAGCCTTAGTAGTTTTTAAGATCTAAGGGCGGACAGAAAAAGTGCGGACGGACAGACAGATAGCCAGCTCAGTAGTTTACTTTTAGAGAAAACCAAAAAGAGGGTACAAAGAGGAGCAGTTAGAAACATAGTTAGGAAATACGTCACAAAGCATCCACGTATCGTAACCATAATTCAGAAAGAATTTAGACAAATTTTCCACAGAGAGGAAAAACAGAAATAAAATGATGTGTAGGTCTTGGACATTTTGTAAATCCTCTAAAGATTACGTCAGTCCTTAGTGAAAGGCAAAGCTTTTTTCTCCGGCCGAACTCTTCCTAGCCTGCAAGCCATTACTAAATTACTTTGGCTAACATTTCTGCTGATTAAAAATGTTTCCAGGAAAGGATCTTATTAAGATAAATACCTTAAAATAAGACGGAAACTTCGTTCGAACTTTTGCGTCAACAAAGACGATTTTTATATATTTACAAATGTTGAACATGTATTACTTTTGGGTTTTTCATTTCCATTCGGCGGCCAGAGTCGACTATTTATCGCTTTTTCCGAGCCAAAGTATAGTGAATTCTACAATAACGTTATTGAGAAAAGTGACAAAAGTTTATATATATACAATATATATACAAATACATATATATACATATACACACACACACACACACACACACACATATATATATATATATATATATATATATATATATATATATATATATATATATATATATATATATATATATATATATATATATATATATTGTGTGGGTGTGGGTATGTACTGTATATATGTGCTAAGCCACAAACGTCGTTTGATATCGGATCCACTACCCTTGGTGACAACTTACACCCACAGGGAATAACAATTGATATGTGCTTCCATGTTGCACTAGGATTCGAATCTGGGCCTCTGGTTTAGAATATACAAAAGTCACGCGTGTACAAATAAAAAAAACAAATATAGATATATATCGTATATACGTGTTCGTTTGCATGTTCCCTGTTAACAGATGTGTTAGAGAGCTCTTGCGATACACCATCAGCCTCTAGAGATAGCGGCGGATGCCATTAGATCTCAACCTGAAGAGGTAAGGCCATCAGGAGTTCGCCTCTTCGATCACAAGAGCCCCTCGAAAGGCGGCGGACAGGGTAGCCGAGAGAGGCCATCTCCTCGGGGTACACCCAGACATTTGCATCATTTCACTTTAAACATACACTAGGGTGTCCTGTTGTGCGTGCAGAATGCCTTGAAAAGTTATAGAGCTAAGTATGGCATATTTTTGGATTATAGATGCTCCAGAAAGGCATTTACATAATGTTTCACTGTATATTGAAACGGCAAAAACATTTGTTTTATTTTGTTTTGTGGCTGATTTTAAGATAATAATCTGCCTTCCAAACAGTCCAAAAACGACGAATAATGGAAAGGAAATAATGTGCTGTCTAGCCTATTTAGATTTTATTTTTGAAATGCATGAAGAGATTACCTTTAGATATGTTACAAAAGACAGCAGTTTTGTCTGAAATCCGATACTACAAAGGAATTATGAATGTTTATTCCCTGAAAGCTCTTACTAAGGAAACTTTAAAGAGGTTATTCCTGTTCTTTGTTGTTAGCGTGTCAGTTAAAGTCAAGCTGAACTTGTACCAGTTGGGACCTTTGCGTTAGAACAGACCGTAATGTTTTAAGTTATGAAAGTAGGACTGGTGTGGCCTTCACTGCCGTGTTTTCTTCCCCAGTAGTATGTTATTTCTTAGTAAGGTAATCCTTCAACATAGCCTCCTTATCTGGAAACGACCTCATTCTCTTGCGATAGAGGATATTCTTGTATCTTTCATCTTGTTTTATCGTTTCTTTAAGCGCTTTTGTTTAGATGAGACAGTGAATCAGTCAGGCCTTTTTGCAAGTGTTTTCACGTAGCAGAGACATTCAGGCATGCCACCGGTGAATTAACTTCTAACCTTGAATTGCAAGCAAAATGGCACCAAAGCATCCGACATTATTCGTAATTTCTTTGTTTTTAAACTTACTCCGAAGTAGCTTATTCACTTTATTTATCAGTAGATAAAATTAAGAGATTGAGAGAAAAAAAATTCTGTACGTAAGATTTCCCCAAATTAATTCGGAACACAATGTTCAGAGGATTTAAAGAATTTAAATGATGTAAAGGTACCAATAACCGACTTTTAAGTTCACGTGTGATCATGAAGGCACGGGCATACGGAAATAGACTTTCGCAACAAAGCATAACTCCTTTTGTGAATGTACGAATGGTACTGATCACCATAAATCCAATAATTTGGTTGTTTCCCCAGTGTCCAAAAGATATTAGAAGTTCGTATGTTAACAAAGTATTAATAAACATTACAAAGTCTCATTCACAGACTGTGCTCAAACTTTTGTCACGGCTACGCGATATTGCATATATCAAAGACTTAGGAACACGAAAAAGCAGTGATAGGAAAATTCAGATATTTTCACTTATCCGAAAGACGCAAGTAAAAAATTCAGTAGACTAGGTCCTCGACATTATTTAAAATCATGTGTCCATATAAAAAGAACATTATCGGATCTAGTAATCATTAACCTAATAAACAACACAATCTTAAGGACACTAGGAAGCGAACATAGTAGACTAAACCTATCAGTCTTAATTCAAACTGGCCAACCTGTTTGACAGACCTTAGCAAATTCACTCCATGCATCTGCGTGTAACCTATATCAGCTATCTCAGCTTACATTCATCTGACGACTGGTTCCTAAGGTGTTGTTTTCAATTCACATAAAATGTTTCTTTTTCAGTTACATACCAACACATATGAAAGTCTCTTTACTTGCCATATTTCTTAGCGTTCAACGCCATTTCTAGTATATGCTCCCAGTAACACACACACGCACGCCCACAAATACAGGCTAACACATTATATATATATATATATATATATATATATATATATATATATATATATATATATATTCTTCGTTTAACGTGGCCTTCTTTTTGAAGGACTTTGATTTGGCGTTGGGGTAGACTGTAGCCTCGATCAGCTGCCCTGCCTGACATCGCTTAGACCCCGGTAGCGCATGTGTACATGTATCGTACCAAATCCCTAGCTCCCTTTCTCCCAGCAGCAAGAAGAGTTGAGCGGTTAGGTCGACAGTTCGAGACGTGTGAGGTGTCTGTTATGTTTTTAGAAGATGTTGGAGTGGCTTTGTTTGTGTGTATTGGTCTGTAACACCCATTTGCTTTTCAGCAAACCTATCCGTTGATTACATACATAATCCTGGGGTGTCTACACGGATAGCAAAGTGTTCGCTTCTCTGACCGGTCGGCTGCGGATTTGAACCCGCACCACAGACCTCTCTGAAGTCTGAGGCTGCTACTCTACCGACCTAGCCATCGAGGCTCTATATATATATATATATATATATATATATATATATATATATATATATATATATATATATATATATATATATATATATATATATATATATATATATATATATATATATATATATATATATATATATATATATATATATATATCAGCTTTGATTTTACTTTTAAGAAGAGATGAATACTGACTTCTTTTCTTTATTAGCCATTGCAATTTTTCTACTATCTATCTGCATACACACACGCACACACACAGACACACATCTATGTGTGTGTGTGTGTGTACACAGATAGATAGTAGAAAAATTGAAATGGCTAATAAAGAAAAGAAGCTTGTATTCATCTCATAAGTAAAATCAAAGCTGACATCGTTCGTTCACAGAAGCAAATTTGCCTTCGAGGAGCAACAGACTTATGGCATTACAGTACGTAGTAATGGCCCTCATTACTAACAACCAGCCATCAGACACTGGAAAAAAAATTAGTCTTATAAGTTCCATAATGTTGGGTCATCGGATATCAATAGAGTCATTCACAACGACTGAAAGGCTGGCCAAAGTTTTCACTTGATATCTCACATTAACCAAGATTGGATTATTCTCCTGCAGCTGAGAGGGATAGATACTGAGTTAGTGCTTCCTGACGAGGGAAAGCGAGCGCGAGAGAAACAACAGTGTTAGAGAGAGAGAGAGAGAGAGAGAGAGAGAGAGAGAGAGAGAGAGAGAGAGAGAGAGAGAGAGAGAGAGAGAGAGATGTGGGATTCAAGTTTGTAGTGTGACTGGCTGATATTTTCATTCAGTAAACTTTGTTGATAATATTTTTGTTTTCTCTATTTGCGGTAACATCCATCATAAATTAGATAATTTCCCTGGCATTCCTTTGTTATGTTTTAACTTTTTATTTATTGCTTTTAAGATGAGATTCTCCTCTAGAGAATAGGATTAGAGACGATTTTCTACCGATCCAAATATATGTATATATATATAAATATATATATATATATATATATATATATATATATATATATATATATATATATATATATATATATATATATATATATATACTATAAATATATATATATATATATATATATATATATATATATATATATATATATATATATATATATATATATATATACACACACACATATATATATATATATATGTATGTATGCATGTATGTATGTATGTATATGTCCACAACCAAATTTAGAATATGAAAGACAGAATACTTTGAGGCAAGTTTTAATTCACATCTTATCATGCAAGTTGACGAAGGTACAAGGAGAGCATCGAAAATATAGCACAACTAGTGATATATGAAATATCAGTGCTGCGTAAAATATTTGTCGAACAGAGATGAACATCAATCAGCCTTTCGTCATTTTGATATATTCTCGAACATTCATCTAGTTACAATATATGCCGGCATGGAATGATATTTTTCCCGAATATGATACACGTTTTGCTCAATAGTCTTCTTTATTTCCTAGACATCCTTTGGATAGCAATGTCGTAGAGAAATGATGTGTTTACTCAGTCAGTATTGCGGAATATTCAATAACAGTTTTCTGCAAAAGAAAACTATTGTGCCAGCTTTGTCTGTCCATCCGCACTTTATTCTGTCCGCACTTTTTCTGTCCGCCCTCAGATCTTAAAACCTACTAAGGCCAGAGGGCTGCAAATTGATTCATCATTCACCCTCAAATCATCAAACACTAAATTTCAGGCCTCTAGCCTCAGCAGTTTTTATTTTATTTAAGGTTAAATTTAGCCATAATTGTGCTTCTGGCAGTGATGTAGAACAGGCCACCACCTGGCCGTGTTTAAAGTTTCATGGGCCGTGGCTCATACAGCGAGACCACCAAAAGATAGATCTATTTTCAGTGGCCTTGATTATACGATGTACAGAAAACTCGACTGCGCCGAAGAAGCTTCGGCGCATTTTTCACTTGTTTTCCTATATTCCTAACTACGCATTAGGCTGCAGTATTACAACATATATATAATGTTTGCATATATCCCTGGCCAGCATGAAAATATTATCTATACTAGTGATATTGCAAGATACATTCAATTTGATACATAATGGGATTTCCTGTGATCAACGCTTGCAATACTACGCCATAACAAGTCAAGTCAGCAGCCAGACTCTCGCAAATTCAGTAACAGCATACACTCCACGAAAGACACTGCGCAGTATTTATGGCAGTATATTTAGCAGCATATTGCATCTGCTTGCACGTTTTCCATTGCAGGGTCTTGAAATAATTCATGAAATTTTCTTCCACGTATGCATATTAAATATTATGTACATTAATGCTCGGTGCAACATTGTTTTTCTGAAGAGAGAACACACTGTTGAAGTGGAGTATGAAAACATAAATCTCTCGTTAGCCGTTCGAATGTTTGGTTGGTTGAGAGGAATCAAGATATTTCAACTAATCGATTATATTATGGAATATGAGTATGCATGAAAAAAACACCCGATAATCAACTGCTATAAAATTAAAGTATCAATATCTTTCAACATATACAGTGGTAGATACCGATTTTTAATATGTATCTAAGAATTTTACATGAAGCCCTAACGTTGTAATTTATATTCCAAGAAGTAACACTACTTCAAATACGTTTTTAGAGAGATCTCAAAGTTTAGTTTGGTAAAGCCTGTTCTGAAAATGGAGTGATGTCTAGTGCCATACTTTTTATTTTATATCTAACCCCTTTTTTGGCATCATAGTTTTTTTTTTGCTTTCTTCCTTGACTGACAACATGTAATTAGATTTTCAAAGACATCTGGATATGGATAAAGAACACTTTTTTTTTTTTGAGGGATAGGTAGACTGCTGAGCCTTAGGCATGTTTATACTGGTATTACAGAAGTGTATGTACTGTAGTATTCACCAAAAACACAATGAGACAGTGGATTGTATTAAACATTAAAGGAAGGATTATAGTCTGCGAATTAAACGCGTAGTAGTATACAGAAATTACAACAAATATTTAAGTGAATTCCTAACTAGTTATGCAATTATACATGGTGCGTTCATTATATGGACACAATAATAATATAACAGAGCTACTCGATAACTTCAAAAGTTGTCGTGTATGCAAAGACAGACAAAACACAGAAACGTGTAAGGAAAAAAAACATGATTAATATGACTTTTCATAACACCTTACATCCTCTTGCATCTAAGACAGACAGACAGACAGACAGAAAACGCGCAGACAATCCCAGTCTGGCAAAAAAAAAAAAAAAAAAAAAATATACGAAATGGTCCACAAATGTGACATTTCATAGGTGGCTGTGCATGAGGCCGAGCATATTTCTATGAATATATATGAAGCATTACTTGGCCCACGTTCCCTCATTTTTTGTGGAAATGGAGGATCCTCCCTTGATGAAAATATTACGCTTCATGACAGGGTTCTCATAACGGGGGTAATGAAGATAGAATACAAAATAAGAAGGCTAATGAACGAACGCACCGAGACGAGGCACGTAACTGGTAAGAAAGTTTCCTTGGCGCAAAATTTGAATAGATGAGGACCTATTAAAGACTGGAAAAAAGTTAAAGAAAGTTCATTAATATTTAAAATTAAACAATGTAATTTTTTGTGTTTTATTTGCCGCAATATAAGAAGACTGCCAATTAACCGGTTGGAATGGTACATAAAAATGTTTTTGGCTTTTACGGTCTATTTTTTTTACACTTTCATAAACACGAATATATTTCTGTTCATAGTTTTTATATAAAAGCTCAATCCGAAATTGTTATCGGTTAACATTTACGTCTAAAAGGGTATTAAGGGAAAAAAAGAAGAAAGAAAAGGTTAATGTGAAGTGATCTTTATCAACTATTGCTTATATTATCTATAATCAATTATCATAAATATCACTTTCTAACATTCTTCATTATTGTAAATTATATATGCGTTGCGATAAAGTGTTCTGGAAGGTAAAGAAATCTCATGCAAGATCAGTTTTCCTTTGTTCTCTTTTCTTCCTTTAAATTTGTTTGAACATTCCCCGCGGCGTCTGCTGATTCAATATTTTCACGAAAACCATCTCCCGTTGATGAAATGTAAACACCGGTTTCTGTTTCGCGAAATGAATACGAATCCTTAAAAATAAGTTTGCTTGGCGATGCGATATTCGAAGATATTGGTGATGCGAGAATGGAAAGACAATGTTTTCTTTCCGGTGTAAGTTCCATACCTGGGAAATGGCTTCTGTTAAAATAATGCAAAGTGGCTTCAGGTAACGTAAACATTCCAGGCCTGTGTGCGTTCGGAAAATATATTTGCCGATTTTTTGCCGTTCACTTGAATATTAAGCAGAAGTGTTACTGTTTGTTTAATATGCCATCACGGTCTTAAATGTAAAACATTTGATTGTTGTTATTTCGTTGATGGTTTTCCAAATAAATATTTAGTTAAATTTAGACGAGTTAAATGAAATAACCGACAAACTGGTCATGTAAAAAAGGGTTCATTCTGACGTGAATATCCATGACAACAAACTTATACTCACATACACAAATTGAAGACATTTATTTTTCATTAGAGAAACAGCTTTTCACGAATAGTTATATAAAAGAGCAAACAGGCAGTATCCATTGTTTATTAAGCCTTAGCGGTCGAGGACCAGCTTTGAAATGATTACCACCAATGGCAAGGTCTCGACTTCGACCAATAAGTTCTCGTCGGATCCCGGCTGACAGCCTGTAGGCGTTGACGTATCTTAGAGGTATACCTGATCATTACGGCAGTTCACCTACTGACGCTATAAGGAGGCATTTAGGGGATTTGCGGGGAAGTGAGCAGACCTTCTCTTTCTCTTGGCCTTGCTTCAAATAACGCATAGACAGATGCTACGATGGCGAGGATAGGTTTATTCCATCTCTAGTAGAACAGATCTTAGTTTGGAAGATTTATGTATGTAAGAGCTGGAATACATTTATTTTCTTCTTACATTGACATTTTCCTCTTCGTGGTCAAGTGGTTAAGGTTACCCGCACCGATTCTTCATTTGGGTCTCAGGCATATCGTAACAGTGTGAAGAAATCAAGGAGTTAAGAGGTTATTGTGGCTATTACAAATGCATGTACATCTGGTAGAAAATTATCAGTAGAGTATATATGTACTGTATATATATATATATATATATATATATATATATATATATATATATATATATATATATATATATATATATTGTGTGTGTATAACACAGGAATAACAAAATGAAATGAAATATATGCAGAGTATATGGGCTTGATAAAATTTAAGCAGTGGAGTGCAAGATCATTTGCTCAAGCTGTAAGGCCTTTTCAGGGCAAGTATATACTCTGGAACAAAAAATTGAACGAAAATTTTGTTTTACAAAAAAACAGCAAAGATTAAGGGGATATGTAACCATTTAAAGGAACACAAAAGCCACTACTTGTAAGGAAGGCCATTACTTTTGAGGTGTGGGGCTAGCAACCTCATCCTTGCAGACTTCATGAAAAAACGGAAAGGCTGTACCCTTCTGACGCAGCCACTTTCAAAGGCGAATAAATGGGTATATATATATATATATATATATATATATATATATACATATATATATATATATATATATATATATATATATATATATATATATATATATATATACCTGTAATATATATAAATAGTATGAAATTGTGAGTGTGAATGTTTCAGTTATTTCAAAGCAAGTAAGCGAAACATAACACATTCTATTAGATGGGGAAACTCTCGGTTCATAACATGCATTGTGAATTTCAGCTTTGGGGGCTGACGCAGTGAAATAGTAATAAAACAGAACCCAAGGGTTTATGAGAAATGACTGAAGGGATTATAACAAAAGCAATACAGTAATCAGCTCACGTAACAAAGACGGTGTGAATTTAATGTGGTACATGACGCTGTATGGAGGATGCTTCCTGGTTAGCATAAATTTATATTCTTGATACATAAGAAATCTCTCTCTCTCTCTCTCTCCGAACACTGAAGATTTAAAGTAATATGGGAAAATGAACTTTAAGCAGTTAGTAACTTTGTAAAGGGGGTCATAATGATATTTTACAAGGTCAAATGGTTTAGCATTCAGATGAGAAATAATGGGCTCAAAGTATTTTATGAGTTTCAAAAGTAAAACATTAAAACAACTTCATTCATATCGTTATCAATGATTATGTATAAGACGAATGAATATGAATTGTCATGAAGACTGCGCAAGTTTCAAGATGCATTATCTTTAAAAACCGCAACACGAATACCTTCATACTAAAAAAGAGAAAAACTGATCTGAACTTAACTGAATCAGTCACAGTTTCATAGGAAAGCCAGATTTTTCGTTTGTCCACAGTACATTTTTACCGTTGCTGATGGTGATTGAAACACAATTGAATGAATCACTTTTTTCCATTATCTATTTTGATCTGTCGAGACAAAAAGGAGATAGGGCGTGTTTTTTAAATACTTTCTTTTCGTGAAAAGACGGGAAGAAAGGAAAGGTATTTTTAT
The DNA here is from genome assembly GCF_040412425.1 of Macrobrachium rosenbergii. Taxonomy (NCBI): domain Eukaryota; kingdom Metazoa; phylum Arthropoda; class Malacostraca; order Decapoda; family Palaemonidae; genus Macrobrachium; species Macrobrachium rosenbergii. The sequence goes on along the minus strand of NC_089746.1, from coordinate 59,028,498 downwards.
ATCAGGTTTTCAGAAACTGATAAAAAAAGACCAATACAGTGATGAGGAATTGGAAACCTTTGCTTCAGAAATCAACGTAAAATCACAAATAAAGTGAAATTTATGTAAATACTTTTAATTATGCACAAAAGTATAAATTTGCGATATGTATACACACACATATATATATATATGCATATATGATTTGTGTGTGTGTATATATATATATATATATATATATATATATATATGTATATATATATATATATATATATATATATATATATATATATATATATATATATATATATATATATATATATATATATATATATATATATATATATATATATATATGTTCATATACTGTATATATGTGTGTATACATATCCCAAACTTATACTTTTTGTACAATTGCAACCATTTATATAAATAAGTTCCACCTTTATTTGTGTTTTTACGTTCATTTCGGAAGCAAAGCTTTCCATTCCGTATTATTTTGTTGGTCTTTTATCAGCTTCTAGAAACATATATATATATATATATATATATATATATATATATATATATATATATATATATATATATATATATATGTATATATGTATGTATATATATATATATGTATGTATGTGTGTGTGTGTGTGGGTATGCATATATGAATATATAATCCCATCAGTCTTTTATACAGCATTTCCATGTTTACTTCAACTAAAACCGACGGGTCCTTTGTGACAATCAAACAGTCTTCTTCATTTCCCAATGTTCCTTATTTTCTTCTAATTAGGAAAGGTTAAAAAATGGAATTTGAAAACATCTCGTACTCCTCGAAAAGTTATAAAGAAGGCGGAACATAGATGGCTCTGTGGTTATCTGGTGTCGTCGTGACTGCGTGAGTCATTGACGCCCATTATGAAGAAGGGCACATTTGTCTGTTTGTCCGCGGGATACTAGCATGAGGTCGCATATCCGCACTAACATTTCAGACTATGCCGGAGTATCGAAACTCAATATTCGCATGACAGTCGGTCATTAACCTTTTGGTGAGGATCCAGGATCACGACGTCATGCGAAATGTTTGCACACTGGCGAGAAACGACGTCGATAAAGGGAGTAGGTGGCGCTCCGTCCCTTAATGGAGGCGCCGTTAGCCGTTCGCTGTCCCAACAGTCTGGGGCGTTGTTAGCCCTCATACTAGTTTTACGGCTCATTGCTGTCGTGCACGTGAGTTACCTTATATATATATATATATATATATATATATATATATATATATATATATATATATATATATATATATATATATATATATATATATATATATATATATATATATATATATATATATATATATATATATATACGTGCTAGAAGTCAAAAAGAGGGATCATGAATCGCAAACGAATAAAAGTGATCAAATAATTTCTAAAGCTAAACGTAAGAAGATTGGATATATACCTTCAAGACAGGAAATCTAATCAAAGCCATTCCACGTAAAATCACGACGATTCCAAATGTCATTCAGAAGAATACTAACTCTCTTTTTTTCTTCCCTCTACGCAGGCATATTAAAATCCATAATATGATACTTTAAACTAAGTCCTCTACTCGTGAAAAACTAAAATCGATAAGATACATGATTCTCTGCGCAGACATTCGTGTCTCAGGAACGAGCCGGAGCTAAGACTTCACATCTGTTGTGTGGTGCGTAACGTTTGCGGAGATGCTGTTTGTATCGCCCCGTTCCGTTTGATAATTTGTGTTTTGACCACTGGAATAATTATCTTTGTAAACAGTTCCTCGCGCTATTGTCCACACATCAAATATGTTCTCAACCCTGAAGACTACAGTCATGATGAGACCGGATATTCTCAACAGACCCATAGAAAGTATGCTTTTGGGAGCACTGCTAACCATAATTAAAATCAGATTATTGGTGGTTTCTTGAATGAAGTATATAAATGTACGATTTTTGTGGATTATGGGAACTAACCGTCTCCCAGTTCAGAGACAGACAAGCATTCATGCAGACAGGCAAACACGTTCACAAAATTAAACCCTCAGCGGAAGTCTTAACTTTGACGTGACATGCTGTCATAAACGTGTTTTCTTCTCAAGTTCTCATCACAAACTGTATAATGTCTACTATACTGTTGAATAAACAAAACTGATGCTATAAAGAGAGAGAGAGAGAGAGAGAGAGAGAGAGAGAGAGAGAGAGAGAGAGAGAGAGATTATTAATTGTCAATTCTAACTGTTCTTTTTTTGTTAAATATCTTTTTCCTAAAAAGACCAAATGCATTCGAATATATTTTTAATCATGAATAGGCAAAAAATAAGTATTTTTTTCACCTTTAAGTGAACGTTATGAAATGTGTACACATTCTGTTTAATTACGAACGAGTAAAACACTTTCTTATTTCGTGGAGATACAATTTTTTTTTATTAGGAAATATTAAAAAACAATTTCTCAGATAGCTTCCTTTTTCGTCGTTATCTGACGGATTGATATCCCAGTCCGGTAATGAGGTCAACAGGAAATTAGCTGAATGTTATATAAACTATCCGCGATACGAAAACATCCCAAGCGGCATTCCAAAAGACGAATAAAAGATAAATTTCCGAATAAAAGATAAATTTCCGAAGGAAAAGAATGTAAGGGTCTTGGTGCTTGATTTTTACTCTTCATCACCTGCCAAATTTTGGAGTTTTCTTCCAGCTTCTGTTCTTCCTAAATCATATATGCTCTCTTTCTTGAAGGGGCATTTTTTATATTAACTCATTCCTTTTCTTCGGTATTGCTATCTCCGAACCTGGCTATACTAGGGTATCAGTATGCTTTCCTGTTGACTTTGCAAAAAAGTAATAAGCTAGTGATCTATTACGGTATATAGTCAAAATGTACTTTACGACTTTTTCAGTTAAAACGAAAATTAAATAAATTCTGTTTCTCGTTTTAGTTTTCTTGTAAAAGAAAACTATTGAGATGGCTAATTGTCTGTCCGTCCGCACTTTTTCTGTCCGCCCTCAGATCTTAAAAGCTATCGAGGCTAGAGGGCTGAAAATTGGTATGTTGATCATACACCCCCCAATCATTAAACTTACCAAATTGCAGCCTTCTAGCCTCAGTAGTTTTTATTTTATTTAAGATTAAAGTTAGTCATGATCGTGCGTCTGGCACCGCTATAGGTTCCAACAAGACAGGCCACCACTGGGTCGCTGTGGAAAGTATCATGGGCCGCGGATGAGAGTTTCATACAGCATTATACGCTGTACAGAAAAATCGACTGCGCAGAAGAGACTTCGGCGCATTTTTTACTTGTTTGTTATGGATTCACTTACGGTTGTTATTCTAAAGTTCCTCCGATAATTATGTAGAGTTTAGAGTTAAGATAAACACTTAGATAATTGAATTATCTAGTAATTATACACAAAATAGACAGAATCGTCAACGAAATTGTACAAGGATGTTTGTTCATGAAATGGAAGTGTTCTAATTTATTTGTAAAAGCACGTCATCTCAAAGGTAACAGGGCTTAATACTATAAATAGAGAAACAAGTAAATTTAAAAGAAATCTAAAAAAGAAATAATAACCAGACAACAGAATTGCCCTAATTATTTAATAATTTCAGGGAATATGGTAATTCAGTATATCCGTCCCCTGTTTCATTTTGAAAACTTGATCATTTATAAAGACCATATATCCAGCCAACACAATTAGCTTTATTGCTATCATACTGTATATCTGAAAATATAAAGAATAATTTTAATGGTTACTATCGAAATTGTTTTAAGCGTGCCCATAAAGAAGCCAGTGAATAATTCTTTAATTAAAAGTGAGTAAAGAATCATTTTATTTCGTCGAGCTGCAGTTTTTAACAAAATAGTAGAAAGCAATTTCACAGATCGCTTTTTTTTTTGTCGTTCTCTGCCGGATTAATACCCCGTCCGGTAACGAGGTCAACAGGAAATTAGTTGGATGTTTAAAAAATTCTCCGCAGTACGAGAACGTTCCAAGACTACATAAATGACGAATTGCCTTCATACTGATATATGACATTCATCGGGAATAATATCTGGTTAAATAATAACTTTCTGAGCAGCTAAGTAAAATTCAGGACCATCCATCTTGGAGAAGCCAAATGTACTGCAATCGTCGCTCCTGTTTTTTTCCTCCATCAACTGACAGGCTTCGAAATTTCTTCCTACTTCCGTTCTTCCTAAATCATACAAGCGCCCTTTCTTTAAGGTGAATTTCTAATAACTGAATCCTCTTCTTCAATCTCGCCGTCTCCGAGCCCGGGATATACCAGGGTATCAGTGTGGTTTTCTGTTAACTTTGCATAAAAAATAAGCTAGTATTCCATATCAGTGTCAAATAGTACTTGTAACTTTCTCAGTTATAAAAATAATTTATATAAACTCTATTTCTTGCTGTTGTCATGGAATCACAGTTCTTGTACGGTTGTTATTCTACGTCTCCTCTTTTAGTTGTATAGATAAACAGTTAGACAACTGAATTTTTTAGTAAGTACTCACAAAATAGGAAGAATCTCCAACGAAATTAACTACAGATTTTCCTGAAATGAAAATTTCCCAGTTTATTCATAGAACAAAGTCATTTCAAAGACAACAGAGTAATATGGGTAAGATAAAAAATTCACAATGCCGTGAATAAAATGCTGTTCATTAAAAATCCACAATCTTCTATAATAATAAAATCCGAGTGGATCTTCTTTGTCCCCCTCGGGTGGGGCGGGGAAGGTAGGGGATCGGGAGGGTAGGGGAGACGTGACGCATCCACCCTCCTCCTGCAAACCTGTTTATCCTGCCCGGGTGGGGACGGGGCAGGTAGGGGAGAAATGACACATTCACCCTCCTCTTGCAAACCTATTTGCCCGCCCCGGGTGGGGTCGGAGTAGGTAGGGGATCTGTAGGGTAGTGAGAGACAAGACACCTCCACCCTCCTGCCCCGCGCCCGCCATCAAACTCGTAATATTATTAATATATTGTTAAACGTGAAACATTTGAAACGAGGACTTCAGAACGCGTGAACAGTGTTTCTACTCACTCAGGTGTTTTCGAAAGTCTTTGTTTTAAGTTTTCAACTTTTAACAAATATACAATTCATTGATATAACTGTGGATTGTTAATTAATAACGTTATTGGTATTTGAAGAGACGCGTAAGCTCAAAAGGAAATAAAAAAAAAACACTGACCGGACAACAGCATATCCTAATTTCAGGGAACAGTATATTTCAGAACACATAAAGCAATGGCATTGAAAACTTAATCATTTCTAAACAGCATTTATCCGGCCAACACAATAGCAGTATTGCTATTACATGTCTTAAAAAAAAAATCTTTTTAATAATTGCTTTCGAAATTGCTTTAAACGTACCCAAAAGAACCCAATGAATAATTCCACCCTTCTTTACATAAGATCCTTTCTCAGAGACTCGAGGGCTCAGGTAATGGAAAAGCATTAGCACATCACAAAGGAGTAAAAACAGTAAAAGCGGAACCATAATATAAAAAGAATAATCAGATAAAAGAGGTAACAGAAGAATAATCTCTCTCACTGTATTTTACAGTTTTGTGCATCAGTTCAAGACTACTGACAAAGGGAAGAAGGCGTCTGAACAGTGTTGGGACGACGATAAAAGTCATTAAGGATAAAATTGTCTAAGGCAAATACAATGAGAGCTGGGAAAGAATATATGAAAAAGAAGAATAGCAGGTTTTGTTGGGAAATCCTTACCAAGCAAAAGATAAAATCAGGAAGATATATATATATATATATATATATATATATATATATATATATATATATATATATATATATATATATATATATATAATTACATATATATATATACATATATATTATATATTTGTATATAAATATATATATATATATTATATATTTGTATATATATATTATATATATACATATATATGTGTGTGTGTGTGTGTGTATGTGTTTGTGTGCACAAGTGTGTGTTTCTGTGTGTAAGAGCGCTTGAGTGCTTAATGTATTTTTGCATGCTTCACATTTTCCATTAGTTTAACTTTACTCATTATCATCGCTAATATTAATTGAATTCTGTGTCAAACATTATGTTAATTTTTACTCCTTATGAGCATAAACCAGGTCAAGTGTAAAAATTTACGGTCACTTTAATTAAAACATTATCACGATGATCAAAATAAACAAATAATCAACACTGTCAATCTTTTTACTCTCAGCATCTCTTCGAGATCAACATTTCTTTCATGTTATTTTTATTTTATCATTCAATGCGACTTTCTTGAAATATTGACAGGAGTATTTTGTCATCTTGTGAGGGAACAAAAGGGCGTTGTTTGTTCAAGGACTGACAAAGAAAAATGCAATTTCATCGACGTGTTTTCTCTTGTATGTAGAGAGAAAGTAAAGAAATATTGTTATTATGATTTTTCACAGAAAAGAATCATATAAGAAAGTAAGGAGAACAGGGCCATGGAACGTTCAAAAACGGAATTTTTATTTTCTCATATAAATTAAAATCTATTGACAATAACTGTATTAAACTTTGTATATATAATTCGACAGCTTTGAAGATAGTTTCAAATTCTAATGTTATTTTTAAAGGTTTTTGGACATACATTAAATGAACACACACACACACATAAAGTAATATATATATATATATATATATATATATATATATATATATATATATATATATATATATATATATATATATATATATATATATATATATGTATGTGTGTGTGTGTGTGTGTTACAAAAGAATATACGTAAAGTTACGTAATAGATTCGGAGAAGTGTAATCTGTAAATAAATAAAGGGAAATGTTTCACTTCCTTGGCAAGGAGTTAGACGGAAAAGACATTTGATCTGACTTTGTTGTAAATGTTGATGGAAAGCGAGAGCATATGTCAAGCAAGTCCCGAAAGAATGTCTAACAGGGAATTTAAAGACTATTTAATTTTCTACCTACTACTAAGCCTTGGAATTTTTTTCCTGCTTCTGCTTTCCCGATTCTTGTAACTTTGCCCTAGAGGGGCAAGTTTATCGCTTCATTTAGAGCTAAACCTTCTTTTTCATGTACCACATTAGGTTCTCTTTTGAATTTAGGGTGTGGAGAGTGGGTGGGTTACGGTAAAAGGGGCCGGTATGTTGTTTATATAAGGACATTAGGCGGCCCATTCCTTGTAGTCAGAGCATTGATGAATGAATAAAAAAAACTTTTGGATTTACACGAACTCACATTACGATCCCCTTGAGGCGAGTGGTCTCCCTGTTGTTACCGCTGGTAAACCTGGAAGGATGAATTTCATTGTTATCCTAACAATGACCATTACGCCCTGGATCGTTCCGAGAGCCTGACAAAGGCCCCTGGAACGTGACAGTCCGATGACGTCAGATGGTCTGTTTGCACAGAGCACGAGAAACGGCGTCGATAAAGGGAATAGTTGGCGCTTAATCCCTTAATGGGAGAATGTTAGCACCTTCGTGTTCCAATTTGCAGGGACGAGTTCGGGCCCAGCTTTGAAAGTTTTTCTTTTTACCAGTTTTTCTGTGTCATTTTCATTACAGCCTTTTTAAATTCAAGTATGGTTTTTTTTAAAAGCTGTCGTTCTGCTATAAAAGTTAGGTTTATCAGTTTGGTTTTTAGTTATTATCTTCGATTTATGCGAAATGATCTATAGTTGACTTTTCTTGCAAAACATGCTCCCTCTCTGGATAGATATCTTCTAAGTAATCGATTTCTGTAGACATTTATATATTTTATCTTCTGACTAATTAGTGATTGAAGCCTCTGTTCGCGAAACCTCCAGTTATTAACTGGGTCAGTAAGTTCTCACAGTAGCCTTATTAACAGCACATTGACCCTTAGCCAACACAGGTTCCCATCCACTCATACCCTAACTCGAATTCAGCTTCACTCTGGGTATTTAAGAACACAGCTTTAATCTTATTTGTACGCTACTCCTCAACCTGTCTTCCTCCAGAGTCTTCTGAATTACACAAGCTCTGCTCCAACCTCTCTACTCCCGTTCTCTCTACATGCCCGTGCTAGCTCAGCCAAGCCCACCTCATACCCAGCACTCGTATTTTTCCGCTGTTTTTACGTCATCAACATTCTGCACGCATTTAATTTCATCGGGTTAGATAACGTCAATTCCTTTGTTTCTTACATTAAAGCTCTTCTTCCAAACTGCGAGTTCAGATTAAGAGTCCCAATCACTTATCCGAGCTTAATCATACTCTGGCCGATTTCACAGCGTCCAACTAATACTGCTATGAATTTTCCAGAGCTTTCACAATTTTCAACAGTAATTAGTACTGTTTCCCATGCTTCATCATCATTCAGTTCTGGAGTGTTTTTTTTTTTTCCTTTTCATCTCATTTTGATTTCATAGCCATCAACCTGTTGTCATTCGGTAGAGCAGAAAGGAGCGCACAGAACACGGCACATGCTTCAGATATATTCGCAAGACGTGAACACTTTCTTCTAAGGGACATGGAGATCTTTCCGGGATAAAACCAAACCAAGTCTTGTTTTTTCGAAAAAAGAAAGTCATATCAGTGCTAATGCAGTTCATTGTGTTTGCTTTAAAATACCGTTAACATTATTATTTTTGTTTATAATCCGTAAGGATAGTTTACTCCATCAACAATATTTTTTGTTTGTTCTGTTTTATAAGTAAAATGCCATTAAACATTTCATACTATTACAAAAACTGTCGTTTTGTCTTAAATGAAATAACATAAATTAATTTCATACTAGTAAAATTGCTATTCTTTTCTGGTTCGATAAAGTATTAAGTTTTGCTTCACTGAACTTTATTGATATAGATCTTTCAATAAAATCTTCATGTAACTGATATTTAATTAGTCTTCCATTTAACAAACAAAAATATACTACTGAATCATACTCTGTTACATAATACTATCAAAACTTAAAAAGAAAAATCAACTACTCAACATTTCCCACACATATTTGCTAGCTATGATATCAAGAAAATTAACCATTATAAAAAAATTGTCATGTATTTGAATGAATAATTCGTTATGACACTTATCAAATCCCTTACTTTTTCTTGCACTCACATTCCAGATCACACTCACAAACCTACACAGTAGCATACACACATTCGCACAGACACGCACATGCTTCGCTTTTCCATTCTGTGTGGATTTCATGAATGTGAAACGATGATTGCACGGTGTGATTTGAATCTGAAACTAGGAGGAAGGAGTCAGTGGGAAAGGGGAAACACCCTTAGATTCTGCAAGGGGTGAGATGGCTTCGGGTTCCATTTTAAGGGTTGATTGATTTGTTGCCTGGTTGATTTCATGTGAAATATTGACGTCATAACCACCGCGGTCGAGGGTTTGAATATAAACTCTCCCAATAAAATTCATAAGAAAAAAGAAGGTTTTAATTAACTGTTCCAAGCGACCTCCTTCGAATTTTACGCTCAGCTGAAAAAGCGGAAAAATTTGCTTACATAACCTCTCACGAAAGGATGTGTCGACAAGGAAATAAGTTGGTGAGGTGTATTTGATTTCAAATTGCATAATAATTGGGAATCAATATTACTAAGATTTTCTAATATATATATATATATATATATATATATATATATTTATATATATATATATATATATATATATATATATATGTATAAGAAAATCATAGTAATATTGATTCATAGTAAATTGATTCCCATATAATTTAAATATGTATAAAAACATATAATTTAAATATATATATATATATATATATATATATATATATATATATATATATATATATATATGATTAACAAGTGAAATCATTTGCCTATAGTGGAGAAATTGTCTTTGCCCAAATGATACCTATGTACATCATGGATCATAGATTTGTATTGGTTACTTGTGAGAGGTTCACGTAATCGATAGATAGATAGATGGACAGATAAAGAGAGTTGCATGTGTGTATGATTTTTATTATATACTATTTTGATAGCTACCATGAAAATGTGATGCCACTGCGCATTTTCCATTTCCGTCGGGCAAGCAAAAATTAACTAAAACCTCCCAACGAAACGAAAAATGAAAAAGGAAACAGAAAAATCATAGATAAAGCAAGGAAAAAGGGAGGATTTTGATTCTGGCTTCCCCAGAGATCTTTGCTGTAGTTCAGAAAAACACGGCAGTTGTGTCCGGTATTTCAAAGCATCATCGCAAAGCAATCGTCTTTTTGAGTCCGGGCGTGTGCAGCAATATGTCTGATCCAAAGGGAAGAGACAACAAAGTTTTTTTTTTTCTTTTTATTCAGTGGAATAATTTGTTGGCTTTATATAAAAATATATGACTGTCTGATGCAAAGACAAAAAAAGAAAACTTTTTATTCAGTGGAATAATTTGTTGACTAAGATAAATGGCATGTGTCTGATGCAAAGATACGAGACAAAAAAAATCTTTTTATTCAATATCATTTGTTGACTTTATAAAAAATTGAATGGCATATGTCTGATGCAAGGATAGGAAACCAAAAAAATATTTTTATTTAATGGTATAATTTGGTGACTTTATATCAAGATAAATGATATATGTCTGATGCAAAGATAGGAGAAAAAATCTTTTTATTCAGTGGAATAATTTGTTGATTTTATATAAAAAAAAATTTCATATGACTGATGAAACGATAGGAGACAAACAAAAGCCTTCTTATTCAATTGTAAAATTTGTTGACTTCATATAAAAATAAATGACATGTCAGATGCAGAGATAAGAGATAAAAATTTTTTTTATTCAGTGGAATAAATTGTTGATTTAATAAAAAAAAAAATACATGTCTGATGCAATGAACTCTTTGAATTCAGTGGAAAAATTTGTTGAAATCATATGAAATCAAATGACGTAACGTAGAACTGCATCATAGGGGGGGGGGCTAATTTACTTACGATATTATTGATGTAAGTATGTATTTATATTTAAAATGTTCTATCCCTCGTTATTTATTACCTGTATTTTATTTTATTTTTAAGTGGAAACGTTTTGGCCTTTTTGCAGTAAGGGCCATCAATACGGTGAACGTTTGTTTTGTCCCTTTTGAAAGATTTATATTTTCCATCGAATAATAATAATAATAATAATAATAATAATAATAATAATAATAATAATAATAATATAATAATAATAATGCTTTATCTGCTTTCGGTAGAAAACTAAGTTCCCGTATTGATAAACTCGGCATTAAGTTCATCCTATACAATGCATGTCAACAAGGCATATCATTTAGTTTTTCGTTCCCTTTGGTCCGCATTTATTGTCGACATAAACTAGTCAAATAAAACCATCATAGTCCCAGAAGCAATTCCTCTTGCTTAATTTCCATGAAATATGTAAACGTTCCAACAAAAAGATGTGGAATTACGCTCTCTTGCGCCCGTTCAATCAGAAGCCTTCACTACTGTCAACAAATTCTTGTTGACCTCAAATCAGGACGATATCTTATTACGTTTAATGTCCTTTCTCGGCAGGTAGTAGGTAATCCATCTGCAATTTAGTGAAATATGCCTACTACCCTGTTCATCTACGCTGTATCATTTAACTGGGTGGCTGAATTCCTGCCTCCAAAGATTTACTTTATTTCAGTGTAAACCAGGTACTGATGGCCTTGTTTTAGTTGTTATAAAAATTTGTATGGCCTGCTTAGTACTATCAAACAGAAACACAAACAATTGCACACAAACACACACACATTTATATATATATTATATATTATATATATATATATATATATATATATATATTTATATATATATATATATATATATATATATATATATATATATATTTATTTATTTATTTGTATTTATATATATTGCAGTTAAGCCCAAAGAATAAGGGCCAACAGCCCAGAACAAGTAAAAATGTACGCATCTTGGCAAACACATCAATTTAGATTCCCTATAACCCCCAGCATTGAGCCTGTCACCTGC
>NC_089746.1:58981511-59011511 GCF_040412425.1 Macrobrachium rosenbergii | reverse complement strand
GAGAGAGAGAGAGAGAGAGAGAGAGAGAGAGAGAGAGAGAGAGAGAGAGAGAGAGAGAGAGAGAGATCATTAGGAGGTGACAGCAAATGCCATCGATCATTCACTTGTCCTCTTAGTCTTCTAAGAGGTTTGAGAAGCGATGTAGTCTTTTTTTTTTTTTTTTACTTTTTATCTTTGTCTTTCATTTTGAAACTTACGGAGGACGAGCTAAATTTTTTAACGTTAAACTGATGTTCAGCCACTAGCGGATCCACGGAAGGGGGCACCTGGCCACGTGCCCTCCCCATGAAAAATAATGATAAAATAATAATATTGAAGATTTAGATAATAATAAGAAATATAAAATGGGAATAAGAAATATAAAAATGGGAAAAAATCGATTAAAGAAATATATATATATATATATATATATATATATATATATATATATATATATATATATATATATATATATATATATATATATATATATATATATATATATATATATATATATATAATAATATGGAAATTGGTGCAACCCCCATGAAATTTTTCTGGATCCGCTCATAGGAAAATTAGTGTTTATAGTTTTAAATTGTTCAATAGAAATTAAGAGAGAAAACAAACAGAATTACCTGAATTGCTTCTTTTTCCTTATAAGATAAGACCATTTATATAATACCCATTTTTATGTATATAATTTTGCAATTCAGTTGGCGATTAGTTTACTATTCTTTGATTGCCTAACCATATGACGTTTGTCACTTTTTATATATTTTAAACGTTTATGTTAAAATGTATTTAAAAGACCCAATTGTTTCGTAACTGGAAACAATATTTTAGATTTTAACTAACTGCTCTGTAGGTAACTGTAAATGTTAGGTATTTTTTATATAGTTGTTAAATATATCAACCTCTCAAATATAATACGTAACCAATTGCAATAAAAATATGAAAAATATCGCTTGCGTTCCCGTGACAAAATTAAACGGAACAATAAAAGATTGGGTTTGTATTGTTCAATTTCATTTATATATATCATTTTAAGCGAGAGTCTCTTCTTCATTTCTTCGTTTCTGGCAAAGAGGAAAAATTACTGTTAAAAGTCTTGCTTAGCTCTGAGAAAAGAGGATTCATGCCAAACTGCACAAAAATCAACATTTTGGTGAAGTTTCAGGAAACTTTAAATTTTGGGACGATGACATTTTATCAGGCAATTATAAAGAACTATTTGCTTTTATTTACTTTTTATTCGGTGAGGTCAAAGTATTTTCAAACGATTTTTCAGTGCCCATGTGGCATTGTTTTTTTTTTTTATAAACAAAAGCATTGTTTATTTCCCCTTCATAAGATCGCTATTTTTTCTATATTTGATGTTACACGAGTTATCTTCCGAGAAAAAAAAATAGTATCGCTATGTATTTAATATTTTTATGACAATCAAGAGTTTATTTAACAAAGATGGTAATATTTTACGCAGTTTCATAGTTTCTGTACATTATTGTCTCTAATGAGCTTAGAAATCTTTGCTAAGTATTCTGTGCTATATTTAGGGTAATATACAGTGTGATAAATAGAAATATTTCCTTTTTCACGCTAAAATTATTTGTAGAACATTTTTTATTATACCTTATTGAAAATCCTTTCGATAATCATTATCGGTTTGGATTTAATTTTTCGTAATCAGGTTAGGATTGATTGTGTAACTGTTCTTAATTTTTTAGTGACATTATGTGTTACAATGGATTTTTTGCTGAAATTTTAAACTTAATGAAGTCTAAAGTATCCCTGAAATTATTAAAAATGTACTTGATGTTTATTATATTAAAAATAGGCATTTCATCGAAACTAATTCTTTCCTAATAGGGGCAGTAGCATACACACAATTAAGTATTGCTCTACGTTTGATAATCAATAATAAAAAAATTACTTATATTCATTTTCAATAAAGCTGTGAACATTTTCATTGTCGTATCTTCTTTAAGGATATTAGTTGGCAAAACAGAATTTCTTTCTTGATATAAATGTATATCCTTTACCGATTCTCATGCAAGTTACTCGGCAAAAACCTTGAAATAATCAAAGTATTGAAAAGGATTTTTATTGTGCTGTATTTCCATTTGATAAAGTTGAAATGTTTTGCATAACATAATTTGTAAGTCAGCCATGACATCTGATTGACTGAGAATTCTACTGATAAAAAGAACATTCATGTTGAAAAGGAGCTTAATATGAAGTTATCCTCTACAAAAATCTTCTCGGGAAATTAGTAGAAATGAATTTCATAGATTACTTCATAACTAAGCAAGGTCGTCAGTTACGGAGCTGATAATAACTAGATACAAACATCAGTTGTAGATATATGCATGGTTAAAATATATTTGAGCAATATATGGAAACAGAAAATTATTTTACATCCAGAGGAAATACTTTGTATACAAAAAAAAAGAAAAATAACATCAATTAGATACGCGCTAAAATTGTTTCAGTGAGTTCTCTCTGGGGAATAGCAGCAGCGAGGGTAATCACGACTGTAAGATTAGAATCCCTTCCTGTCATGCGAGGAAATTCATAACGCATGTACAGTTCAGTAGAAAAATAAATCTGTAATTTGCATATATCTCTTGAAACGGACAAAGCTAGTAGATGGAAAAAGGGTGACGTTCTTGTGTGTGTATGTGCGTGCGTGTGAGTTTTTGAGAGAGAGAGAGAGAGAGAGAGAGAGAGAGAGAGAGAGAGAGAGAGAGAGAGAGAGAGAGAATAATTAATTAGAGCTGTCAGCCAAAGCCATCGATCATTCTCTTGTCTAGTTAGCTCTTTAAGAGGTTTTGGACGCCAAATATAGACCGCTTTTTTCCCCTCTTCAAAATTCTGAAATTCTTATAAAAATAAGGAAACTTTTGGAGAATAGTGATTGCTTTTTCCTCTAAAAGAAATTAAAAAATGGATATACAGAGAAATATAGAAAGAGAGAGCCAGAGAGAGAAAATTTATTTAATCTTGGATATATATTTCAGATTTTACAGTATTGCCTTTACTTTTGCTTTTGTGTGAAAGATAAAATTAAAGTGGAGGTAAAGCGGAAGCAATGGAAATGTCAGAGGGTAATTGTCTTCACAAAGCAACTACGTTACTTCCCAGAAAAGAGAGGGTGTTCGGTTTCTGATTTTCTGGATGTAATAGAAAAAAAACAAACAAACGTGAGTGTAAAGAAGTTATATATTAAAAACATAACTGTTGCCTCATGTCCACTGAATCTCATTGGAGTAAATGCTATTATGCAAATGTTGCGTAAATAATTAGTTAATATTAACATTAGAGACTCCGAACAGGTTTGACAAGATGTGGAAGGCTGTTTTCCTCCATAATCAGCTTAATTCAGATAAAGACACAACTCACTCGCTGGAGGATGAAGGGCTTGATAATTTTTTTAAATGATCGTCTTGATTTGGTAACTTTTTATGGCTTCTTTTGCAGTGATTTTGTTTCGGATGGAAGTATAGCTAACCATTTTTAGTGGTTTGGAATAGAAATATATGATGCTAGGACTTTTTAGCAAAGTACTCCCAGCAGACATGCTGACAACCGTCTTAAAGGGAAGAAGCGTATGCTTGAATATATATATATATATATATATATATATATATATATATATATATATATATATATATATATATATATATATATATATATATAAATGCATATATATACATATATATATATATATATATATATATATATATATATATATATATATATATATATATATATATATATATATATATATATATATATATACACACACATACATACATATATATATATTAGAACCCTTCTCACTTCTCGATTTATAACGAAGAGTGCTGTGCCAGAAAAAGCCACGGCAGAATCATTGGCCCATTCATCGGTAGAGAACTTTTTTTTTTTTTACTCATCCTTACGTTTCAAGTTTTACTACAACTGGTTTGATGATCCTTCCTCCTGCTGCTGCCATCCTTCTTTAAATTGCTTTTTTCCCTGTTTTAGAAGTCTGCATTTATTGTTTTTAGTTGTATTTCCTTGGCTACTTTATTTGGTTTATTTTCTCATATTTTCTAGTATATGATCACTCATTTATCGCCACTGAACTTCCCTTTATTGCCGATGATTCATTCATTTTTATTCCTGCATTTCTTTTATTAAATTTACCCTTGCCATTTTATATTCAGCTCTCTCTACCATTTCAGGTTTATCTAAATAATGACCTTGGAAAATGAAATGACTACCTCAGTACGGTTGTAGCCCTCCTTTCACACATCTTTACTGTTTTTTTTAAATATTCATAATTTCAGAGATCTTCCTTCAGTAAAAAAAAAAAGTGTTAATCCACTTATTCGACAATAAATTCTTGTTTTGTAAATATTTACTCAAGTTGACATCATACTGTATTAAACTGTCTAGGGAGGAGTTTTTCGAAAATATCATCATGACCTCCTTGTAGTTCGTAACTCTGAAAAGATGTATTTATGTTTTTGCGATATATCAAATCAAGCCTTAATGAATAATAAAATGAAACAAGGGAGATATGTTTCAGCTATTTAAACTTACGGCCTCCTCCGAGAGCAAGATCCCTGGCTCTCATAAGGCCAGCTCAATCTCCAAAAACAATAACGGCCTCTTAAACTTCAGGGGATTTCTTACCAACGTGTCTTCCTAAAACTGAACAAACAAAATGGAAGAGTGAGAAAGCGAGCGAGGTATTAAGAAAACAAATATTTACTTATCCATCTAGATCCCCTAAACCCAGAGGCGTTGAGCTTGTCAGGTGCCAACGCCCTTTCGTGCTACGAGGTCCTTTGCAGAAGACAGTTTCAGCGTAAACATGACACGCAGTCACCGGGTGAAAACTCGACGAGAAATCCCAATAAAAGTTCACGTCAAAAGGCTTCCGCTTCCTTATAGGCTGGTGTCACCCTTATATTCCCGGTGAAATATCGCATCCTTATATTCGCGAGTACAGAATTTTCCCTCCTCTCTCCTGTTCTTTGTTTATTTGCCTACTGTGTGGTCATTTTTCCGTCTTTATTTTTTAGACTCACTTGAGTTAAAAAATAATTTCGTTCTCTTCAGCGGAAGGGAGTCAAACGTTCTGTCTTTATGCCTTCAGATTTTTTGTGTAGTTTAAGTTCGAAATATATTCCTCAGTCTCTCTCCTCGATCTTTTTATTGCTTTCAACAATAACGTTTTTTCAGTTGGCAATTATTTCAATTTATGTATTTCTTTATTCTTACTTTTGTTTACTTTATTAATTTTCATCTAATAATGAATATATATAACTACACACATATATACATATTTATATATATATTTATATATATATATATTATACATATATATATATATATACAGTATATATATGTGTGTGTGTGTGTGTGTGTGTGTACAATATATATAGGTAATATAATATAGAAGGAAACTACGGCTTTGCACATGAGATTTCACGTGAAATAATTGCTTAGCCACCGCTTTCCGAGCCGAGAGGAGACGTAGCTTTCCTGACTTTGATTAACAAGCAGCCTCAAACAAATTTCACAGTAAAAAAGAAAAGCAGTGTATTCTTTCCGTGCTTGAAGCAATAATTTGAAAGCAGTGCAAGCTATTTAAAAATGTCCTTTTTATGAATAAAAATATGACCATTCGTCCTTCCAATTTAATGCCTTT
Source organism: Macrobrachium rosenbergii (assembly GCF_040412425.1). Lineage (NCBI taxonomy): Eukaryota > Metazoa > Arthropoda > Malacostraca > Decapoda > Palaemonidae > Macrobrachium > Macrobrachium rosenbergii. The sequence continues at coordinate 59,005,828 of NC_089746.1, read as the reverse complement.
TAAGGGAAATGAGCCTGCCAAATGTTACCTTAGATATTTGCAAGTTGTTCTCTGCGATAAAATGTGAAAATATTAAGCATGGTGGGTTCTGAATTAATTGAGTGGATAAATCAAATAATCATGCAAAAACATTAAATATAAATAAAAATAAAATTTTACTATCAACGGTTTTCTTGAAAATGTGTATATTTGAAAACTTGTATATTTGTGAAGAATCCGTATTCAGAAATTTTACCATACTAATGAGGAGGCCATATACTACCTAAAAAGATATCAAAGCTATGCTCAGGAGCTATAAGGTATCATGTGGTAAAGGGCTAATAATGTTATTTGCATTTGTTGATTCCACGTTAGTAACTACTGTACATATCGCCTACGAGTATAGACTTGGTAAAAAGGCATCTAAATATTATAGAAGATCTCTCTTCTCTCTCTCTCTCTCTCTCTCTCTCTCATTCAGTTACCACTATGGGCAGCCATCTTCAAATAACAATCTTCTTTCGTGATTGAGATGATGTTTTTCAATTTTCGGAATTGCTTTCCTGTTTTCGTCGGTGAATCTTAATCAGAATTTTCTTGTTATTCCGTTCTTCCTTGCCTTAGTCTTAACGTTCCTCACTATGTCTGCAGATTCGATATTTTCGTGGAATCCTCCCTTCGCCGATGGAAGGTAAACATTGGTCTTAATTCTTCTTCAGACTTTCAGGAATAATGAAGAATGCAAAGGGGATCTTTGGTGTTGAGGGTAAACAAGAAGTTGGCAGGGCTAGAAGATAAATTCCATTGTACTCTTTTTTTCAATACATACACCAAAAACACTGAAAGATCGACATGGAAAGTATTATTAACAGAGTTCAGCGAATTTTCTTGGCTGACGAGAAGGGGACATGTCTGAAAATTTTTTTAATGAAAGTGAATTTTGCATATAGACTATAAGCACTTTAATGTTCTGTGGAACAGAAAATATAAGAGACACATCAGTATCAGGTGTGATATGGTAAGAGGAATAATTTGGGGAAAAGGCAGATCAGAATCGGTTGGGGTGATTCAACCCTTCGAAAAAGAGGAAGGGTTCGTCAAAAGATTCATTATGGGGACCCATTGATGTCCTAGAATAGGATAGTTCTGTGAAGGTTCGTGTACTTATTATTTGTTTTACCCTTTTCATAACATAATTATTGTGTTTTATATCTATCGCTCTTTTCAATATGCTTACTTTATATGTTCTCCTTCCCTATAAATTACTCTTCCATTCATCCAAAATTGTTTTGATTTTTCCAGTAATTAAATCATTAACTGCCTGGCTACTTTTCAGTTTTGGGTTAAATATACTCTTCTTCAATATTACTATCATCATTATTATTCAGAAGATGAAACCTATTCATTTGGAACGAGCCAACATGGGCTATCGAGTTGAAAGTCAAGCTTCCAAAGAATATGCTGCACATTTGAGAGAAGTAACAGAAGGTAATAGGAAAAGAAGATATCAGTTACTAGAAGAAAAATAAATATATTTTTTTTGTTTATTTATTTAAATTAATAAGTAAATAGTTAAAAATGTAAGTAAATTATGAGACATAAGGAGAACTGTTCTAGGGTAGTAATGCATTGCATCTTCCCTTGAACTTTTGAGGTTCCAGTTGCCCAAAATTCTCGGTGTGAGGAATAAAGGACTTCTGGAACTGAGAAGTCCGAAGATGAGGGATCAATTGTGATTGTGGGAGTACGCTTTTAAAATACAGACTTAACGAAAAACTGGCAAACAAGTATTTCCAATAACCGAATCATTAGATGCAAATACACCTAGTTATTCTTGTATATTTTACTCCAGTAGTAACCCTCGCTTCCGCATTCTTAGGAAAGATTTTACCAGGTGGGAATATATAAGTAACGCATACAAATGGATGTGCTTACCAATTTTGTCAAAATAATCGAACCCTTAAATTCCTGCCTATGCTTCGATAACGTCTTCGCTGGGTATTTTTCTCTAAGTAACCTTCTTCGTCGCATCTAGAGGAAGAATTTCACCAGGTGGAAATATGCGCAGCTCTAAAACCTTCCCCACTTCTTCCGTTCACGATTTCGCTGACAAATCCTCTTAGACTCGTCTCTGGGGCCCACCCGAGTGCCAAGTCCACGCCACCCCGTGGCCTTCCAGGCGGAAGGCTTCTCGCTGCAAAGCCCAGTTTATTCGATCCCTAACACGTCTCCATTCGGCCATTGCGACCTTTCCATCTTGCTTACTCTCCATAAATTGTTCGATCTCTCGTGTTGTTTCGAATAAGTATATAAGTTTTCTTTCTTTAAATTTCACTTTTGCCGTTAACCTTATTTTTTTTTTTTTTTTTTTTTTTTTAGTCTTCTCCGATATAAGAGATTTTTGTTTTATTTCATGTCACTCTTTCGAAATTTCTGTCTCGTTTCTCCTAAATCTTAAAGCTATAATGTTTATTTAGCTGACGTAAAACCTCCTCTTCTGACCATGTTTATTTTTTCCATTTTCATTTTTTTTTATTGTTTTGTCGTTCTCTATCATGATTTTTTTTTACTGACGATGTCTTCAGTTCTATATTTTTCTGACAAACATTTGGAAACAATATGATATTCCATTTCATCTCTGGTTCATGTGAACAGTTTTTGTATAGTTCGTTTCTTAACACTTTTTTTACGCAAGCCAGCTGACCACATATTCATTCACTCAGCTATTTAGAATTGAATAATTTTTTAAATATTTGATACTTGACTTTCAGGAAAGTTGATTCGAAATGGTTAATAAAGTTTCCATTATCGTTACTGATGATGGATATTCGATTATTTTGCTTCAGTTTACTTCATGAATTCAGAATTCACCGTATTTAGTTTATGTATCAAAGGCCATAAATAAAATTTATGTATGTATGTATGTATGTATATATATATGTGTGTATGTATGTATGTAAATAAGAACCTCAGTATTGAGTGAGAGCTCTTTATGCTTCTTAACCAACTTTTCTTTTATTCCTATGTTTACTTTCAATGCCAGAAGTGAACCAGTATCGCCCACATTAGTGAAAATCCATTTGAAAAAATAGTGTTTATTTAAATAATTAAATGAAATGGATTCCTAATTTCTTGAGCCATATGCTACGTAGATCCCACAGTCTAGATTGAATATCGCCATTCATTTCATTCCCTTTATTCAAATATTTCCCCTTGAATTATCCCAACGACTAGGAAGTCTCATATTTGCATCTTACTACAAATGTTGTCCCGTCTGAAACTTTTTTGAATATTGAAAAAATCATCTGCCGTCTCATTTCATATTCCGAAAGTTTTACTTTGGAAGACTGAGAAAATGACACATTTGTTCACAGAATGTGGCGATTTTTTTAATAAAGTTCCTTATTAAACGTCACAAAGCGTTGGAAAATTTTTTTATATCAATATCCGTATTGGAGGCCATGTTTCCTTAGAAAGTTTTAGATTATCAACATTATTGCCTATATCATATTGGCTACGAACAGGTCTGGTAGTAAATCTGGGAGGTAACGTGAACCCCAAGATGTTTTATTAAGATTGACAAGATTTTTTTTTTTTTTTTTAATGCCAAAAGTATCTTGCGTTTCTCTTATGTATAGTGCCATAAATTACGTAATTACCAGGGCAACGTTCCACGTCATGACAAATTTATTTCAAATTCAGTTAATGGTTAAGACGTAAATACCGCATTATAAGGAAATAGTTTTGATGTATCATCATCGTATCCCATACAGGCATGAGGTGGGGACGGACTATAGTCTAATAACTTGAAAGGTATATAGTTTTATGGTACAGAGCCCTAGGTTTAATGTGCGTCACTGTAGTCCTGAGTTCTTGTCTTCCGTCTCAGGACTACAGTGACGCGCATTAAACCATGTGGTTTAATGCGCGTCACTGTAGTCCTGAGGTCTTGTCTTTCGTTGTTCGTCTCGTGGGCTCCGAACTTATTATCAACTAAAAAATTTCCCTTCGGGTAACATATATGGAAATATATTATTTCCGAGGTAGAGCGAATTAGATGTTAAAGGACATTAATTTGACATTTGTAGCTTCATGCATGTATATGAATCACGGTGATGTGATAAATTTCATTCACATGTATATATATGTATATGTACATATTGTGTATGAATACATATAAGTGTGTGCATGTATGTGTGTGTGCTGCTGTGTGTGTGTGTGTGTGTGTGTGTGTGTCATTCTGCCTTTTCTTGGCAGGGCTTTTTGCAATAGCGTTGGTGGTAGAGGCAGGCCGGGATCGAACCACAATTCTCTAAATATACCGCAATTGCTGCACCCCATTCCAGCGGAGGCTGTAAATGCCAAAACACCAATGCAAACGCAAACGAAACCGCCAGAGGAAACTTTGTTAGACAGAAGCATAAAATCACTCACGTGGGAAAGCCAGCCAAAAAAAGATAAAGAAAAAAAGGAAAAACTCCATTAAAAGTTGGCATCGCGGCAGTAATGGTTCTTTATTGAAGTATGTCTGTTTCCATTATCGCGGGACACCGGCAGATCTTCCACAAAGTCAAACAGTCTTCGCTTTTTCTCCTGAAATGGTTTGGAACGGAAAGTCTATCGCGTTTGTGTTCCTGAATCGAAACGGAACCGTCATTTCCGGCAGTGGCGAAAACTTCTCTCCAAAAACGGAAAATAAAGTTTTCCCGAAAAGAAAGAGCGAAATGAAGAGAAGGGACTTCGGATGGCGGATTATGTTTGTGACAGGGTGTAACGGCAGTAGTGATTCCGTAAAGAGATGTGGCGTTCATGCGCATACTCACACAAATCCGGACTCACACGTGCAGACTATATATATATATGTATATATATATATATATATATATATATATATATATATATATATATATATATATATATATATATATATATATATATATATATATATATATTTATATATATATATATATATATATATATATATATATAAAGTATGTATATGTATATATATATACAATAATAAAAATATTAAAAATTGGAATAAGTGAAAGATTAAAAATGGAATATCAGTCAATAGGCAACAGTACACACACACACACACACACACACACACACTTTTTCTGTCCGCCCTGAGATCTTAAAAACTACTGAGGTTAGAAGGCTGCAAATTGGTATGTTGATCAACCACCCTCCAATCATCAAAGTTACCAAATTTGCAGCCCTCTAGCCTCAGTAGTTTTTATTTGATTTAAGGTTAAAGTTATTCATGATCGTGCGCCTGGCAACGCTATAGGACAGGCCACTACCGGGCCGTGGCTGAAAGTTTCATGGACCGCGGCTCATACAGCATTATGCTCTGTACAGAAAACGCGATTGCGCCGAACTTCGGTGCATGTTTTACTTGTTTATTCTTTTTTAAACTCTAAGTCAAGAAAAGTAAGGTCGCCTTAGGGAAGGACTCTCATACCCTCTTTGTAGCTCGTCCTTCTAGGATGTCTTCTGCCTCTCGGCCATTAATCTGACGAAGCAGAACCTCTCTAATACTGTTATCTGTAATTGGCAGGACTAGTGACACTCATTGTTGACGTTAAACACATTAGGCGGATCACAAGAGCTCGCCGATGTACGTGGAATATATTCCTTGCCTGTGATGACCCTCTTGGATTATAATTCCAATAAAGGGGTTGATTATAACCAAGTAAATTTTCCGAGATGATGCAATCTATCCTCGAACAATGCTGTGTTTGTGAATCCAATTTATTGCAATGTACATTGTTTAAAGGTCAGATAATGAATAACATCAGGAGCTCCTTCGACTTACGCACCGTTGTGTCAACCGAACAATCTTACATTCTCATAAGATTGAGGATCTTATAAAGTTGCCTATTGCAGAAGGCGGACGTATGTCCGCTCGTCTTGAATTTGTTTTTTCTTTTCCTTTCTCCTGTTCTTTTTGATTATCGGATTCTCTCTTTATTCCTTGCAAGTAAGAATTTAGCATATGTTACTTCATATGGCAAGTGCATAAATTTTAACTCAACATTAACATTAGATATAATTTATCATTAATAATTGCAGTAAACTTTCATCCATCTGAATGAACTACGGAAGTCCAGCTCTCTCTCTCTCTCTCTCTCTCTCTCTCTCTCTCTCTCTCTCTCTCTCTCTCTCTCTCTCCTTAGCAATTTCTAGGTATTACCATAAAAGTAATGGAAAATTCGTTCAGATCACTAACTTACAGCGACGTAAATAGCTTGGAACGAGATGATACTGGTGTGTTTGTTGTTCATACTGGGGCTGATGGTTCTTTCTACAATTTTTTTTTTTTTTGTGAGTATTTGCTTGGGAATGTAATTTGCAAAATGCTGGTGAAAAATATCTTGCTGAAAAATAGTGAAAAATAATGATAATAGCAATTATAATCATATTCATAATAGTGAGAAATGTGTAATTATTATCAACGTTAATAAAAGGAGGGGGAGAAATGACGTGATGATCTACCCCTGAGGTGAGAGAGAAGGAATGTCAGAGAAACTTATTGTCCTTTTTCCTTTCTTCTACTTCATCAACTAAATTGCAAAGAAATTTTCTGGTCAAAAATGCCGACGATTATTGCTCTATACTACTTCTGGCGATCGGTTGGTTCGTTCTATGAGAAAGTTACTTTATCATTGATTAATAACTGTTCTCAAAAGCTTTTCCTGGTTTCAGTTTGTTGTAAACTTGATCACCCCATTCGATTGAATTCGTGTTACAGAAAAGAATATATGTAGTTTTCATTTTGCTCCGTTTTTAGGCAATACGTACGTAAAAAAATAACAATATCTTCTTTTTCGTTTTTCTCTACTTGACTGGTTTTCTCCAAAAGAAAAAAAAAAACGAATATATTTCAAAGAACTTGCGTTGCGTGATTATTTCTCTACGTGAGAAACATATTAGATAAAAGGTGTGTAATCTTGATCTTTTTTCACATTGAGACTGTCCGTCTGATATATATTTTCGAAAGAACTCGAGTATCCCAGTCTCTAAAACTAATATGCTCACGAAAATTAGTTTTGGTGTCTGGGTACTCAACTTCTTTCTAACATATATATCAAAGAGACCATCCCAGTGTGAATAAGATTAAGATATCTTATCATATAACATATTTCTCACATACAAAAATAATCACATAAAGGACACTATCTGAAATATGTTCGTTTCGCTCCTGGCGAAAACTAATCACGTAGAGACACAAAATAAGAATTTTTAGTTTTCTGTAAAAGAAAACTATCGAGATGGCTCTTTTTCTGTCCGTCCGCACTTTTTCTTTCCGCCCTCAGATCTTAAATACTACTGAGGATAGAGGGCTGCAAATCAATATGTTGATCATCCATGCTCCAATCATCAAACATATCAAATTGCAACCCTCCAACCCCAGTGTTTTTTTTTTATTTAAGGTTAAAGTTATCCATGATCGTGCGTCTGGCACCGCTATAGATGCCAACATCACAGGCCACCACCGGGCCGTCGCTGAAAGTTTCATGGGCCGTGGCTGAGAGTTTCATGGGGCGTAGCTGAAAGTTTCATACAGCATTATATACTATACAGAAAACTCGATTGCGCCCAAAAAATGATGACACCGAGACAGGAAAGGTCCCATCCTAAAATAATCCGCCTCAGTAAGGTGACATGTTAATATACTGAATATAAACATTGAAGCAGGCAGAGAATTCCACATTCTTGTTGCGCACGGGAGGAAACAATGATCAAATCAGTAAACTTTGAGTCAGTGGCTTCCCCCTAAAATTCGTCAGCATGTAAACGAGGGCAGTGCTCGAGGTAACATCTGTAAAATAACAAAAGGAGACAACATTAAGCCGGTGTTGCTGTGAGTTTAAGTTTTATATGAATATATACTGTATATATATATATATATATATATATATATATATATATATATATATATATATATATATATATATATATATATATATATATATATATATATATATATATATATATGTGCAGTACGTAAACTTCATCGTCAGAGGTGTGAAACACAAAATGACAATTTTGTATAGTTCTCTACAGTGGGAAGGCGAATCATTAATAAGATGAAACTATGAAGGTTCCTGGTAAATGACAATCACCTTAAAAAGTGACCATTCAGACATTAAAATAATTGAGGACAGAAAATTAAAACGTTAATGCAGTGCCACAGGGGTCGAAAAATAATTGCTGAAAAATAATTATATACTGAAATAACATTAAATACTGTAAGTCCTCTCCCTGATGGGTCCCTGGTAATCACCTGTCTCCGACTCCATACAAAGACCGATTTCCATGAGAGCCTTTGTCTGTATTCTCACTCCACCTGCAATGTTCTGTGTCAGTGTTCATTAGGAAGACCTTTACATCTTCTCTGTCACTTATCAACTTCAGATCTATTCCTAGACTGCTTGTGCATTAAATATGACTATGTTGAAGAAAGTTTCCTGTGAGAGCTTTGCAGTTAATACGAATGAATAATAGGTATCTTAAATGCTTAACAAAATGTGGTTATGTATTGCTTATTTATAGGTTATATGTAAATTACAAATTGTAATAGCTTTGCATATTATTGATATGTATGGCGTTATCGTCTCTGCCGGTCATTCAGAATCCATACGTCCACACCAGGCCTCTCAGGCTATAACACTTAACTAAACGCTTAGGCCGCTTTTAGGCAGTAGCCCGTGCTGGCATAAGCCAGTTTAATATAAACCAAATAAGCATCGCCTTTTGCTAAGAAAAACAATTGAATCTGAGGTTGCTGTAGTCTGTAAACAATGAGAATTTAAGCTATTGTAAAGATTAAAATTCAAAGGATTAGCCTTTTCTGATACGACTCATTCTTTTTAATCATAAGTAAGTCAGGGACATTTTTCTTTCATTAATGGTGAGGGCAACAGTTCACACGAAATTTATAACAAACAATATCATGGTATTTATTAAGGCTCTTGTATTGAAACCAATGGAATAAAGTTGATATCAAGTACAAAAGGGAAATGAATTCGGTTTTGTACATTCAGGAAATAGAAGAAGCAATTTAGCAATACGAAATCTCTCTCTCTCTCTCTCTCTCTCTCTCTCTCTCTCTCTCTCTCTCTCTCTCTCTCTCTCTCTCTCTCTCTCTCTCTCTATTTTACTGCAGTGGCTTATTTTTTTATTAATTTTAGAAAGACTATCCATCATATTTACGAATTTGTGTGTTGGTTGCTAATTATTTCCAACGTAACTATTGTTTTTAAAATAAAATTACCAGAACTCCACTTTGCAATCATAATTCCCGACAGATTAAAAACATAATCAACAAAACCCTTTCGGCCAAGTTACACGAGACAATGGAAAGTAAGAAAGAACTGCAGTGGAGAAAGAAAATGGAAAGATGGAAAATAGAGAACCAGTAAACGAAGAAAGAAAGACCAAACAACAAACGACTGGAAACAAAAAATTTGTAACCGACGAATAGTTTTCCAATATTGCTTCCAGCTACTGAAAGGAAAGCAACGGAAGAATTGCGTTTGCCTAATGTGCACTTAAGTGATTCACAGCAAATCGGATGCAAATGAAATTAGAGACGATGTTTGGATTTCGTAAAGGGGAATTAAACTTTCCAGCGGTGCAGCAGATTCCCCTCACCCTTGCCCAGGCTGAGGGGAACCGAGGGGAAATAATATTAACAACGATAATAGATGAAAGGGTCTTTTCCCTCTCAAATTTTGGAAAGAGGGGAAAATTGCATTCTCGCTCTTATGAACTGGTAACATGAAACAATGAATAAAAGTTCACAAACGTCAGAAAAAGTAATAAATGTTCATCTGTCTGACAGCCATCTGCGTAATATCTTCGGTAACAGTTCAATTAAATTCCAAGGATATCGTTTCTACATAATTAATCACAGTTAAATTAGTTTCATCGGATATCATAATGCCAACAATGACTATATATATGCCATTTTAACAACTATGGCTATGTAAATTAGGAGAGCGATTCCACAATTCCGGAGGCTTTTTGTGCCAAGTACAACGATTATTACCTCTTATTAACAAAAATACTGATTATACACATTAATAATAGAAAATGTAATGTTCATTAAGATCATCTAGTGTCCTCATTATATATGTTTTTACTACAAGCAACGTTATTACTGTGTAACGTAAAAATTAACATGACTAGTTCTAATTAATTGCATTGAAATTAATGTCTTGAAGAACTGATTCGTGTTAATAATTAGCCTAGCATTAAAATAAAAGCTACATTTCGAATAATACATTACTCACTTGTCTTATATGGATCTCTCTCTCTCTCTCTCTCTCTCTCTCTCTCTCTCTCTCTCTCTCTCTCTCTCTCTCTCTCTCTCTCTCTCAGTGAGGTGACACCTTCAATATCCATTTATTTTCTTAAGAAGAAAAAAGCACAGTTGAAGTGCGAAAACTTTCTTTTCCTATACTTCTTTTCAATATGGAAAGTTCTGGTAATTAATTATCAACTCTATGAAGTTAAAAAAGTGTGAAATTTCACCCTTTAATGGGTGAAATTACGATTAGTATATTAACAATTAGTACATTAACAATGAATTCTGAAAAATAGTTTTATGCCCAAAAACAAAATATTCCAAATTTTAATACTTCTGTGGGAAGCTATTGTAAGCCAGTCATCCCATCAATATACACATGTCACCATAATTATTTTATTTCAATGCACCATTGCCAGCCGTAAGTACTTCCGTCATCGTGAATTTGGGTGAAATTAGGCACCTAGATTTTCGAAACATGAAATCTTCTCCTTTGGCAAATGTAATATTACTGGAACATGTGTCATGTGTATTGAAGGTGATGTAGTTAGCATGCGGTGTAGTTGCAATCCGTTTGAGAACTATAAATATAACAATTAAAATTGAGTTAACATGAAATTTAAACCTATCTTATCAAAAAATGGTTTGATTATCTTAAAGCAAGCTCCAAATTTTTTAGTATAAAAATGTCTTCATAATTTATTGCATGAAGTTTAAGATTGATCTTAATTTATATAGTTAACATTCTTTTTAATATGTTAGTTTTTCATATAATTATCATATCATAATTACAGAAATAGCAATCAAATTTTCTTAGCATAGTGAATATTCCCAACGATTTCTTCTAAAATATCAAAGATATTTAGATACGGTTAATAAAACTATTTTTTCCTGAAAATATGAAGAATTGCAGTAATATATTTTCAGATATTAGAATTACCAACTAAGAATTGCTCAAAAATACCGCAAGTAATAAGATATTTCAGGATATAGTCAATACCAAACTTCTCTAATTATGGCAATTAAACTATCTTTTTAATAATCCATCTTTTTTTCATACCTCTGCCAGGTAAAAAATAATTTTTATGTATGAATCACCAGTGCCTATCATTAATCATTATTCGCAAATTTGGTAGGATAACTATTTACATATTTCATGTTTATTGATGTTTCTAATATGCATAAAAGTATTAATTTTTTGGAAATTATGGTATTCAGGCGTAACAACTTTTACTTTTTTTGGAAAGTTTGTGCATTATTAGATTATTTTGCAATAAGCCCCATCATCATCATAAATCCTTATTCACTTTTTTTTGAGGAGCATACCCCGCGTTTATTAATGTTAATTAACCTTGTGCGACAGTTTTAATTTTTGGATATAATTTTGCACTAATCACTTATTTTCATCATTAATCGTTATTCACAGGTTTGTTATGATTATTATTAAGATACCTCAAGTTTATCAATGTTAATCACCAACATAATATTAATTTTGGTGATTTTTTCGTTAATCACAATTATCTCCGTCATAAAACATTATTCATAGGTTTGTTAGGATTATCAACATATTCCATTTTTATAAATGTTTATTAACTGTTTGTGACGAGTTAAATTTTTTTGGTTTTTTTTTTTTTACTTCACTCACCATTGTCTTCAACATTAACGATTATTCACCAGTTTTTTACATTTACTATTAGCATATACGAGACATGTGACAATTTTTATAAATTTTTTGAAAAAAAATAGAAAAAAAGAATTACGGAAGGGAGTTTGGTGGGACAACATTGTACAGCAACATGAGGTAAAGAACATTAGGTAACAATATTAACAATTTATTGGAGATCTCATACCATTAAAACATGATGATTCACATTTTAGTGAACACATTTGGGACCTGCATCAAAAATAAATGACATACCAGCACTTTTTTTTCGAAAATTGTTGCAAACGCGTAGTTTACTTGGAATTAGCTCCAATTTAAAGAACATGTGATAGCACCTTAAATAATAACGTTAACACGAATTAAAAGTCATTGATTTTTATTCACGAATTGCTTTTTTTCCATTAAATGGCGCACAGCGTTTTTTTCGAGTGATTGACTCAAATTCAGGCCACGGCTTTTGTGTGAATACGAGTCAGATTTGATTAATCTGACCCTTTTTCCTTCCAGTGGCAAAAATCCGAATTCCAGAGTAAAACCGGAAAGAAATGCGAACCTTTGTGAATGAAAAATCCACACCAATAAAATCCTCCATCGACCTTTCTCTGCGATCATAATACGGAAGCCTGCGAGGCGGGAAATTGAAAATAACTTTTATTTCCGATATCTGTCAATCGCCTGATCTGCTTTAGAGGTCCGAAATTCATCTTTTGATACCAGGTATCTTTTTTTTTTTTATCAGAGAGAAAGAATTCGATTTCGGATGAATATAAGTTGCGTTCTCATTTCAGACTGTTTGGAGTCAGAATCAGTATGATGTACAGGTATTTTTTGCCGATTTCAACTTAATGCCTTTGATAATTGGATCCTCTCTCTCTCTCTCTCTCTCTCTCTCTCTCTCTCTCTCTCTCTCTCTCTCTCTCTCTCTAAAAATGAATATTAAAATTCCCCTATCCCCTTTCGCTTAAAAAGTAAGAGCGAGATAGAAAGGCAAAACAAAAAAAGCATTCAAAATTGGAAGCATATTGGTACAGTTCACAGTTTGTAAAACTTGTATCTGCTCCAGTGTTTATCTTTGGTTGAACACCAAATGTATTTTCATTAGAGGTTCAGTATTACGTATTTAGATAGAATATCAAGTGAATGTTAAGTATTTGAGAAAGAAAATGTCATTTTTATGTACATTATGTTATACACACACAATATATATATATATATATATATATATATATATATATATATATATATATATATATATATATATATATATATATATATATATATATATATATATATATATATATATATATATATATATATATATATATATATATATATATATATATATATATATATATATATATATTGGTAAATAGATAGATGTATAAGCACAGTTTTACTCCCACTAGTGACCCAGAGCTATAGCCCTGACGAACATTTTTGTCTTTTGAGAGATACACAGATATAACTCGTAGCTTAGGACAACCTATGACGCGTCTTCCATAGGACCGCCCAAACCGAGGTATATAACTTCTTTAGCGTACTCCCGCCGGCCTTCCAGCCACGGCTAATCCACTCAGCAAAGCAATCAGCATTCCAAATGAATCAGAGGTGCGCTGACATCCCTAGATTTATTGGCTGCGGGGAACGTGTTGTCCCGCTCCCAAGATGGGAAAATGTAAATTCAGATGCGTCCCAGTTGATGCCTGGGTTGTGGGAGAGTTCCTGTCACTCCTTAAAGCTCAAAATATATAAGTGCTATGGGGAGGCGTTAAGTCTGTAATACAAATGTTTTTATAAGGCCAGTCTTTATATATGTATATATATAATATATATATATATATATATATATACACATAAATGTATACATATGTATGTATGTATGTATGTATGTATATTGCATTCACACACACGCGCGCTTTTACTAGCATTAAATAATTAAGTAGCATTCTGATCGCTGAAATATATAGGTAGAGCCACAATTGTTTTGAAAACTTTAAAGTGCACCGAATACTTTTTATTATTATTTCCATGTTTCTCTCAGATCTGTGATTTCATTTTAGAAGAAATATATGAAAAGTCATATATTGCTCTTAGTTGCGTATGGTTATTAAGTTCATAATAGTTGTCAGTATTTAAGATAGACACTCCAGGCCAATATAAATAAGGCAATAAAGATAACCTTTCTTTATTTCATTGGTGTCACAATAATTGTATTATCAATTATTATATCCAAAATGTCCTTTTCAGCGCCAAACCTGTGATAATAACAAATGTAATGGGTAGTGTGATTGGCTGATTGCCAGTTTTACACCCATATACTTATAGGGGATCTCTGATGGTGAATAAACAGGTTTAGCTCCTAGCATAAAGAAAAGTGCCAACTCAGATAGTAATGTCTGCTAAATTGGATTACCAAGAAGGCCTCTATAGCAGACCCGAGGTCACGAAACGCATGAGAAGATTCCCACTTCGTAAAAGGACTCTAAGTAATTAAGGCTATTCTCTCTCTCTCTCTCTCTCTCTCTCTCTCTCTCTCTCTCTCTCTCTCTCTCTCTCTCTCTCTCTCTCTCTTAAAATGTCGAGAAGTCAAGGAGACCCTTTGCAAGCAGTTGAAACATAGTCTTCCTTTAAACATAAGTATACTATTCGTCGCCAGTTTTTTTTCTCTAATTATTTGCCTTTCATTCTACCATTTTTATATCCCGACTTTATTACACATCTATTCACATTATTCCCAAGTTTCTCTTTTGTTATGCATCTAAGGTTTCCAGTCATGTGCGGTTCACTTTTATGGAAAATAGACACTTGCCCTACTTTCAAAAGTAACTTGCAAAGCCAGATTCGTCGTCTTAGGATCAAGACGGAAATTAACTGAGAACAGTTGACTAGTTTGGGCAATGGTAATATTTTTAAGCTGATGCTCTCCTGTCCATGGGGAATGTGACAACCCACCGAGATCATTCCCATCACCACCCCACCTTCCACTTTCGGGCAGCAACCTCATTACGGCGATTCCCATACACTGCTTCTTTCAAGAGACAGATCAGTTGATTCTATCATGTTGAAGCCGATATATTCCCTTTGACAGTCTTAATGTTACCTGGGCAAGATAAGTTCATTAGGTTTCTGATTCCGTTAAGAGCAGATATATTAATATCATACAAATCGAAAAGATGTAACGATTGAGAGGTTGCCAGTATTTTTAATTTATAAAATTTCACAAAAGAGTAAGAGCACTTTATTATTAAAATTAATGTAGGTTTTCAAGTTTGAAATTCAAAGCGTCAGATTGTACAAGACAACGAAGTGCTGGTAAAAGCTGCTTTGAATGTGGAAGGCTATTACGAACTAATAATCATTATAGAGAGCAGCTTTTGCTACACTGCTACTGTAAGCTCCTTTCCACCGTCTGAAGCTCTCATATATTCCCTTCGACAAAAATGTGGTTAATTGAGTTGTGTTGTATCCCCACCAATTTGACATTTCACTTTCAGTGGAAGCTCAGAGTTTAGTATTTCTTTTTTGCCTCCTGAGGAAATCAGTTAGCGATTCCTCTTTCATTTAATTAAGGAAATCCTTTAATTAGAGCAATGAAAACAGGGCGACGCAGTTCGAATTACTTTTTTCTAATCTTTAGAAAAATTTCCTCCGGAAGATGACTGGCGTTGTCCCCGACGTTTTAATCGACGTTTTTATAGACAACGTTGTTGGAATACTTGCCAATTCTCCCTTATCACTTTTTTTCAAAGATTGGTAAGTTAAGGGGAAAATAAATACCAGCACTTTTAAGAAGCTGGGGTTGGTCGAAGTATAGTTGTTGAAGTGCAATTGATATGGTATTATTTAGTCAGTCACCGCCTCAGTACATCAGAGACAGATATGGTAGACGATTACAATAAAGACGGCAGTATCATTAACGTCTCGACATTAACGCATATTTCCTCGAAGCAATAGTTTAGTTATCATAGCGTCACTTACCATAAATAAAGAGATGGCTAACCAGACAGATAGAAATGTTCGAGTGCTAGACAACTTTAGCGTTACTCTAGATCAGTGCCAGTTGCTCTAGACAAATTCCGCGATAATTCTTACTGTTCTGACACGCCACTTAATAGATTTAACCTACTCTCCAGGAAATATAATGATTGTGATGCTCATATCCTAGCAAAACATTACCATATGTTAACCGTTGTCTAAATGAAAACATACGGCTCCCGTGGTTTAAGCTATATCCGGGATGGATTAAGGAACCACCATACCGTAATTCTGTTTTCACAGTATTTCTTTTCACTTTCTGATCCTCCAAAGCATTTTATTCAAACGAAGATTAAAAAAAAAAAAGTCGGTATCTTCTCCTGCACGTCAAGCAAACTTTAGATAATTTAGATCTCTCTCTCTCTCTCTCTCTCTCTCTCTCTCTCTCTCTCTCTCTCTCTCTCTCTCTCTCTAAACTGTCTATTTGTTTTCTTTTTCCTTCCCTCTCTTCCACATATCCCCTTCAAGATCGCAAGAAGTCAAGACAATCCTCTGAAGCCGAATCACTCATCAAAACTTCTTAAAGAGTCGGATCTTGCTCCTTCCTCGGTGACGCGATTCCAGCGGAGGAAGAAACACGGTTTGTGTCTCTCATTCCTTTGGTTTTTAATCGTTTTTCTTTCGATTCTTTTGACTAGATGTTTCTTGTTTCACTAAATGTTACTGACTCTGCTCTTTGCAGTTTTTTTTCAGCTAAGGACCTATTTTCTTTATGATACTTTTTTTTACCGGTCGTTTGTTGCTGAATATTTTTATAGGTACTTTTTTTCTCTCAAAAATTACCATCCACCTATTTTACTTCTCCTAAAATCCAATGCTGGATATAAAGTACATATAGGGATTTTATTATACTTGAGGAACTATGCGTCGAAAGACAATAATTATAATGCTTATTCATAATGCTTATTTACTGCCATAAAATATTCCCCAGAAATACAAGAGTTCATTTTCCTTCTTGCAGAGATCGTGAGAATCAATTCACTCATATTTCTTGCTGACATTTATTCACTGCTAGGAACTGATCTGTGTATGGAGACTTTGAATTAATGAAAATAAAGCTTTATATAAATAACTATTCAATTCAGTGACAAAACATTTAATAATTTGATTCTCGAACCTGATTTATTCATGTAAAGCTACGTTTCATTCTTTCGTATAATAAGTACATACTGATGTTAGAGAAATATAATTTAGCGTATTTAAGCTAACACATGCACACGCAGAGACACGCACACACACACACACACATATATATGTGTGTGTCTGTGTGTGTGGGTTGGGGGTTATATATAATTTACAACAAACTTAACATTTAAAAAATATATATTATTCTAGTAATATGAAAGTCAAGAAATGAGCTATTAGTCTAGCTGAACTTCTTCAGATTAATAATAATAATAATAATAATAATAATAATAATAATAATAATAATAATAATAATAATCCTGAATATCTTCCATCATTCGAAAGGGAGATGAACCTGAAGTAACAACCCGCTATCCGCCCCTGAAGAAACCTAGTTAATTCTCATTATCTGCCTGTCTAGCTTCATTAAATGTACCTCTCTTGAAGTCTTCACCTCTCATTCAAAAATCAAATTCTCGACCTCACAGTAAAGGAGACATAACCCAGTTGAACTATTTAAAAATAAAAATGTTAATGATTCCAGGTCTTCCGTCACTTCCTGTCTAGACAACAAAGAGACTTCGTTAATT
Organism: Macrobrachium rosenbergii; assembly: GCF_040412425.1. NCBI lineage: Eukaryota > Metazoa > Arthropoda > Malacostraca > Decapoda > Palaemonidae > Macrobrachium > Macrobrachium rosenbergii. Next base: position 58,988,118 of record NC_089746.1, on the reverse strand, counting down.
AGGTCGTGTCGCAGCTGAGTCAGTATGCAAATTTCGCCTTAAATAGTAGTTATAAGGCCTAATCATTTTCGTATCCTCGGGAAGTCAGTCTGAATGGGTCCTTTGTTTCATCAAGAGGGGCAGGTAAAGGAAGAAATATCATCTGGAGCCCAAGGAATTATACTGTCTTGGAATGATACAGGGACCGAGGTGTTGTATTTTCTTAATGCTGCATTTTCGATCCATGTATTTTATAGAGGAAAGTGATATTATGTATTTGAAAAGTGGAAAGATAGACGAAAAGCAAAAAATGATAAAATAATATGATCTAGATGATGACAACACAAAAAAGTATTTCATATAAATTTGTGAATACTATTTATAAATCTTGGTAATACTAACATGACTCTTGTTTCGTTTCTCCGACCGACCAATGAAGAATAAGAGGAATTTATTTCTGGTGATAGAAATTAATTTCTCGCTATAATGTGGTTCGGATTCCACAATAAGCTGTAGGTTCCGTTGCTAGATAACCAGTTGGTTCTTAGCCACGTAAAATAAGTCTAATCCTTCGGGCCAGCCCTAGGAGAGCTGTTACTCAGCTCAGTGGTCTGGTTAAACTAAGATATACTTTTTTTTCTTGTTTCGTTACTGAGAGGAGAGATTGAGATAGAAAGAAACGGAGCAAGTTCACGTTCCGAAGAAATGCACATTGGAAACCCCAGTCTTGCAGCTTATAACCATTAGTAGTTATACGTTACTGCTTTATAACCAAATTAAAAGTCAGATAATAAATACTGTAGCCTGGTGGTGTTCCTGTTGACCGCACGAAGACGGTTAAAACTCTTTATCCACATCATTGATTGATTTAAAGTTACATAAAGGCCAAGTATCTAGGTGCCCAAAGTTAATCTTGTACACACACACATATACATATATATATATATATATATATATATATATATATATATATATATATATATATATATATGTATATATATATATATATATATATATATATATATATATATATATATATATATGTATGTATATATATATATACAGTATATATATATATATATATATATATATATATATATATATATATATATATATATATATATGTATATATATATACACATACATACATATATATATATATATATATATATATATATATATATATATATATATATATATATATATATATATATATATATATATATATATATATATATGTCTGTGTGTGTGTATGTGTGTATGTGTACACCCTCAACGTTCCCAGAGCGATTTGTTTAAAATTTAAAAAGTTGTTGTAAATGACGACGTTCATTTTAACTTCATATTTCACTTTGCAAGTTATCACAAAATACCAAAAACATCTTTCCAGTATAGATGGATAAGTATAGTGCTCTATACAAATAGAACAGTTAAAATCGCTTCACATTTCGTTCACATCAGTTACAATCGCAGCACACCAGCCCAGAAAGCGAAACAGACTGCAAAGTTTTGCAGCGGCTGTTGCAGTTTTTGAATTAAATGTATATTCGAGTAAAAGCTATTTTCATTTTGCCTCTAATCGTGACTTTGCGTCTGGGTAACTGTTGGGAAAAATTTGCAGCTATTAATCGTTAACAAGTTTTTTACTTATCTCATTTTGACCCTCGGGATTTTTGGTGGAATTTTCTTTTGGGTCAGTTAACAAGAAAACAAAAAAAATCAACCAGTTAGGTAGAGTAAATGGTATAAAATGGACAAGATATTTATTTAATACCACGAACAAGTTTCCTTTTTCGACTCTTACATATTCATCCAACTGCCAGGCACACAATTCACCGTTTAAGACCACGAGGGAGGAATTATTATTATTTTTTCATTTTTTAAAGGCAAAGGGCCTGGTCGTTTAGAGTTCACTTCGGATCAGTCTCAGGCATGTTGCCGCTGAGGATAGGTTGATATCCATTGGACCACCGGGCCAATTTTTCTTCATGTCTGCTTGCCTAATCCTTCCACCCTTTAGGAATGCTTGAAAATTTAGAAAACTACCTTCACGGAATTATCAGAATTTCGGAGGTGTATGAATGCATACATGATAATGTAGTTTATAGCAAAATTATGCTTGCGACAATTCTTAGGAGTATTTAATAATATCTGTAAATGCTTTAATATGCTATTGTTTGTTGTAATATCAAGCAGGAAAAAAAGACAGGCAATAAGATTCTACAGTCTCAACAGAAAATGATATCTCAAAAGTCCAGTACATGGAAAGAAATTCTCCGATGCCTTGCATTTACCAGGAACACAAGAATTTCGAAGTTGCCTGCAATGTTTTCCATCGCGCAAATAAAGTTAAAGAAAGCAGACTTCTTTGCCTCCGCCCCAGGGGATTTCCAGCAGCTGGCTAATCTACTCGATAAAACAATCAGCATTTCAGATGCCTCAGAGGCGCTCCGGCATCCAGGATTTATTGCCTGCAGGAAACGCCTTCCAAATTCCGCCAGGAGAATCGAGCGGGCAAATGCAAAAATATTCCTTCGTCAGCTACTTTCGAGCTAGCGCTAAGGCGAAGAGAAGGAAATAAAATGCGGATTTTCAGTCCAACAGCCAGTTGATGATGTTTCATTTTGCTTTTCTAAAGAATCTTATAATTTTTAACTTCATATTCCACGAATAGCATGACTAATACTCTGAAAATAAAAAGAGGGCTGAAAAGGTTCAAGGGTCAACAGTTATCTCATTTCTCCGAGCCTCAGAATTGATGGAATGAAAAACAATCGACAAATATTACGTTATAAAATTTATCATGCATATATATATATATACATATATATATATATATATATATATATATATATATATATATATATATATATATATATATATATAATTTTTAAATATTAAATTTCGCTCACGGTATTTACCCAATGTCATATCAAGTAAAGAAAATCCTCTGGAAGAAGTTGTGTCTTATCTGTGAGAGCACACGTTCAAGTGTCATACTCTTGATATATATAATTATATATATATATATATATATATATATATATATATATATATATATATATATATATATATATATATATATATATACATATACATAAAATGTCTCTCTGTCTCTATTCGGTATTAAAACTGAAAGGTAAAGATGTTGCGATGAAAAGACAAAGTTGATGGTAATTAGCATCTCTTAAAAAACTTCCCGAGCCACTCATCTTACTACTCCTGAAAGGTCTCCCAACAAATTCTTTCACAGCTTAATTCCTTTTTCATCATCTTTCTAGGGAGCCATAATTAACATGCACCAGCCTCCTACGCGTTAACGTCTCGCCTGTCATCAAGAGGACGATATGAAACCATCCTCTCTCTCTCTCTCTCTCTCTCTCTCTCTCTCTCTCTCTAGCACACACGCGCATACACACACTATTTGTATTTCTTTCTATTCCTCCGTTTGTGTACCTCTCTTTGCCTCTCATTTGTGTCTGGATGAAGTCAACTAAAGCCTTTGAAGCCAAATTGGTCTTCAGAATTCCAGACAGAGTTGAACTGTAATCCTTCCCTTCACGTTTGGTCTTCTTTTGAGAGAGAGAGAGAGAGAGAGAGAGAGAGAGAGAGAGAGAGAGAGAGAGAGAGAGAGAGAGAGAGAGATTTCTTGATGCTTTTGCCTTGTACATGGTTTTATTTTGAATTTTTATTTATTTTATTAATATTGATATAACATATTGTTTTAGAAATCCTTTTAGATTTAAAAGCAAAATGTACATTGAGAGCTTTCCATGCTCCATAGTGATATGCTTGTTTTTGCTTCGATATTAATATGCTCAACACATTTTCTGGCAAAAAAAGTCAAATTTTATTGTCTGGTCTGGTTATTTTCACTGATTATCCGTGAAATTCTATCATGATTTATTCTTTACATATGAATTATTTACTTATATATTAGAAAACGAATATTGTAGTGTTAGATCTTCTAGCGTCTGCTTCTCTTAGGTCTCTTAAACTAAAACATTGACATTTCTTTAAAGATACAGTATAGGATTCTCTTCACACGGAAATTTTCCATAAGAATTTTATTTGGAGACTACTTTCATTACCGGACACTTATTCTACCTTGTGTGGTTGTTCTACACCATTCCTGGTTTTACATGGCAATTGAACGTTTATAAAAATATCCCTTTATTATACTCTCTCTCTCTCTCTCTCTCTCTCTCTCTCTCTCTCTCTCTCTCTCTCTCTCTCTCTCTCTCTCTCTCTCTCTCAGCCCAAGTGTTTTTTATTGCCAGTACAAATTTATGAAATTTGTTTATCGATGAAAAAAGTGGAACTTTTTCATTTGATCTTGGATGAAGGATATTATTGAAAAATGCCAGTTGGCTTTTGTAAAATTGGGTGATGATAGAGAAAATAGATAAGGCAGATCATATTCAAATTCTCTCCGTAGGGGGTAGTGTTTTTAGTGCACTACATGTGCACTGTACGCGTTATTAAAGCTGCGCCCACTTTTTAACCATTTATTTTACCACTGTTTCCACTTCCTTTCTTTCATCTTGTTGTGCAGCCATTCAAACTTTTCAACTTGAGCACTAGATAACTGGAAGTGCTCCAGCTCTTGGCCTTGTAGCTAAATTTTCATAAGTTCAGTCAATATTTAAATTCTGACTCTGGCACTTTCCTTTCAAAGAAAGACAAAAAAATGAAAAAGGAGGGCAAATGGCATAAGCACTCAGACTCTTCAAGAGATGCTGAGACCATCAAGGTCACCGAAAGATAATGAAGTGTAGAAGTGATCTCATACTAAAACAGGCATGTTATTTATTATACTCGATTAAAATGAAATTCAGAATATTATACTTCCGAATCTCTTGAGCCAACTTGGTTACCAAATTCCAGCGTTAGCAGCTTTACCTCTTTTTAGGTAAGACTTTGAATAATTTCTCTCTCTCTCTCTCTCTCTCTCTCTCTCTCTCTCTCTCTCTCTCTCTCTCTCTCTCTCTCTCTCTCTCTCTAAAAAACCCCCATGAAATCAACGACAAAATCCCCTTGGAGTTAATTCACTCATCGGAACTTCCTGAAGAGTTGGAGTTTAATCCTGTTGTATTTACTGAATCACTCAGTCGTTCACTCGATTCGTAAGTATGAAATACAGCTTTCTCTTTTGAGCACTTCTAACACTCTGTACTTTCATACCATGGGGGTTCGAGTTACCTTGTTGTTTATATATTTACTCAAAGTGTAATTTAATGTTGTTTTACCATATTTTCATTTTTTAAAAGATTTTCTTATCTGGTATTCCTTTGAATGTGTTTTTTTACCATCTTTCTGCCTTTGATTATAGTTTATATATATATACATACATACTTTATCACACACAATTGTTCTGTGCATTAGTAGAATTACTAAAAGGACCTCATTCAAACTGGATGGTATCTAATGGAGTTTTTATTCAAAAAGTTACAAGCTTTCTTGGACAAACAGTCCACATGATCAAGCATCCGTAAAAACTCCATTACATACCATCCAGTTTGAATGGGGTCCTTTTAGTAAATATACACATACATATATATAAATGTGTAGAAACGACTGATCCCAGTCACCGATAAAATATGATTTCTAAAACATGTAGTATGCTAGAGAGGCCTGTCCGGATAACCGCTAAGTATATTCACTTGGACCATTGTCCCATGTGTAAATGCCATTGATAATATCATAAAATCAGTTTTTTTCAGATTTATCAACTAATTTTTTTGGGGGGGGCTTAGTTAAATATCAAAAAGGCAATAATTGCTATTCATAATTTTCTGCTATTAATCATGTTTGGTTGGCAATGGTTTTTTTTTTCAGTGCGTTGCATTTACATTAACTTTGTACTGATATGGTAAAAGGGGCATTTTGGTATTTCAACATTATTGATGGGATAGAATAAGCGGGTGCTGAACAGAATGAGTGAAAAAGTTATTACTGAAGGCATAACTTTGAAGATAATTTTAAATTACGGAAATTACAACACTCACTGCCATTAAAACCTTAGCCTGAGTCCCTGGAATCTGCCCCTGCCAGAAAGTGTCAGGTTTCTCACGGCAATGGGAGATTGCTAATGAAGCCGTATTGCGGCAAAGTCGATATGCAAATTCAGGTTAATCAGTTAATCTAAGGCTAATCGCCTTTGTCTCCTCGGGAAATCAATTTGGATGCCCCGTTCCTTCAATCTGGGGATCAAGAATGAAAACAGAATTTCCTGTTCTCGATTGAAAGGCGCTGTCTGGGACAGTCGGAGAGTTGGTTGAGTGATGGCTGACGTCGGGACCTGAATTTCGATATACATTAATGCTTTATTTGAGTAGTTTTTTGTAGCCAGTTCTATACCGAAAGATTTGTTAGACTGTGTAACTGATAAGCACATGCATATGTTATTTCTGATTAGCTTTGAATTCTTAGGCGACCTTTTTTATAAAAACAGTTTTTACAAGATTCTCTCTCTCTCTCTCTCTCTCTCTCTCTCTCTCTCTCTCTCTCTCTCTCTCTCTCTCTCTCCAAATATATATATATATATATATATATATATATATATATATATATATATATATATATATATATATATATATATATATATATATATATATATATATATATA
>NC_089746.1:58966511-58976511 GCF_040412425.1 Macrobrachium rosenbergii | reverse complement strand
GTTGTGAAATGTAATTGCTCTTGTGCTGTTTAGGCTCCCACAACCACATAGCATACAGACAGGAATGATGGATAATTAAAATCAAGACAGTAATGCCATATGTACGTCTCAAAATAAGGTATACTTTTCTCGAAAAACAGTATAGTTAACATAATGCCACATAAACTAGAGGAGAACGTAGACATTAAGGTAAGCTAGGAAACAGACGTAGAGATTCAAGTGCAGACAACTCTAGCGTTACTCTAGAGTCTAAACTAATCCCAAATGCTCTACTCCGTAGGGGGCTAGTGACGTCAGTGCTCCTAATGCGGTGCACTATAGCCTTTACTTAAGGTTCTTTGCAGCGTCCCTTCGGACACTAGCTGCAACCCCTTTCATTCCTTTTCCTGCACCTCCGTTCATATTCTCTTTCTTCCATCTTACTTTCCACCTTTTCAGCGCCGAGTGACCTCATAGGTCCCAGTTCGCAGAAATATATATATATATATATATATATATATATATATATATATATATATATATATATATATATATATATGTGTGTGTGTGTGTGTGTGTGTGTGTGTGTGTGTGTGTGTGTGTGTGTATGTTAACGTAAAGTTATTAAGAACGGAAGGACCATTTTATGAAGTCGAGCGTATAGTTGGACATATTACCAATCCAACTTTATCAGTGTGATTTGTACAAGATTTAAATAATGGTCTGAATTTTGAATTCATGTTTCAAACTGGTAAGTAATTGCAAAATACCTAAAACATTTTTCCAGGACAGATGGATAAGTAGACCGCTATATAACGAGACCAATTGAAATCCCTTCACATGTCGTTCACATCAATTGCAATCGTGGCTAAAAGCATACCAGCCCAGGAAGCGAAACAGATTGCATAGTTTTATGGCCAGCGATGCAGTTTTTGCAATAAATGGATATCCGAGTAAAAGCTATTTTCAATTTGCCTCCTATCAGGCTTTTGCGCCTGGGTTACTGTTTGAAAAAAAATTGCAAATATTTATCGTTAACAAGTCTTGCACCTCTCTTATTTGAGCCTTCGTGATTACGAGTCGAGTGTTCTTTTGGATAAATGAACGAAATATTCATATAATTACATAGAATATTTTGGATGAAATGGGCTAGATATTTATTTGTGACCACGATTAAGTTTTCCTGCTGTCAAACCATCAAATATTGAATAATATATATATTCGAAAATTCAGCAGGGAGGGTATCTCTAAAAGGTAAACACCTTCGGAACCTCAGAGGGTTATTTTAGACGGGGCTATCAGCCCATCTTCTTGCTTAACCGGTCTGCAACTCTTACACATTCAGCCAACTATCAGTTACATAATTCGATGGTTAGGGTTAGATCAACAGTAAAAGAGGGACTTTCTCTCTCTCTCTCTCTCTCTCTCTCTCTCTCTCTCTCTCTCTCTCTCTCTCTCTCTCTCTCTCTCTCCATGATTTCTTCTTATCTATTTCTCTAATCCTTCTGGCCTCTAGTAATGCCTTCATAGAAGTGTTAGCACTCTGGAGGTTAATAAATGAACCTGTGATAAAGTCAATTCTTGAAATTAATTATTGATATCTGTGCGAGCTGTCATTTGCTAGGATTTGTTGTAATAACAAGCAGAACAAAGACAGAAGATACTATATTAGAGTCTCAACAGAAAATAATATCTCACGAGTTTACCTCAGGGAAAGAAATTTATGATGCCTTGCATTTACATGGAACACAAGCATTTCGAAGTTGCCTGCAATATTTTCCATCGCGGAAATAAAGTTAAAGAAAGCAGACTTCTTTACCTCCGCCCCAAGGGATTTCCAGCAGCAGGCTAATCTACTCGATAAAACAATCAGCATTTCAGATGCCTCAGAGGCGCTCTTGCATCCAGGATTTATTGCCTGCAGGAAACGCTTTTCAAATTCCGCCTGGAGAATCGAGCGGGCAAATGCAAAACTATTCCTTCGTCAGCTACTTTCGCGCTAGCGCTAAGGCGGAGGGAGGAGAATAAAATACAAATTTTCACGTCAAGAGGCAGTTGGTGTGGTCATTAGCTTTTCAAAAGAATCTTAGGTTTTAATTTCGTATTTCGTGAATAACTTGACTACTATTCTGAAAATAAAAAGCATAATCAAATGTGAAAAGATGAACATTATGTGCTTCCATCGCTACCGTCCCTATCTCAGGTAGTCTCATTTTTCATTTCTAAGTAAATGAAACAAAGTTGGATCCCACATGATCCCTTACGAACATAAACAAAGATATTCTAGATAGGGGAAGAAAAGGTTTTAAGAGTCCCCATCCTTAAAATTGATGGAATGCAAAAACAAACATTTTTACGATGTAAGATTTATCCTGAGTATATATATATATATATATATATATATATATATATATATATATATATATATATATATATATATATATATATATATATATATATATATATATATAAGCACACATATATATATACACATATCATATCATCACACACACGCACACACTCTCTCACTCTATGTATCTCTATTTCTTCGTTTCAGTATCTCTCTCTCTGTCTCTCATTTGTGCCTGCATAAAGTCAACGAAAGCCTTTGAAGCCAAATTACTCATCAAAACTCCGGACGGAGTTGAACTGTAATCCTTCCCTTCACGTTGGGCCTCCTTTTGAGAGAGAGAGAGAGAGAGAGAGAGAGTGGAAAGTTCTCTGACGCGTTTGCTTTTTGACTTTTTATATTTTGCAGTTTTATTTATTTATCTAACAAATTAATTTTTTCAGCCATCTTTCTCATGCTCCAAAGTAATATATTTATTTTTTTTATCTAAAGTAAACTATTCTTTTTTTTCGGTAAACAAGTAAAGTTTATTCTTTACTCTGGTCATTGTGATTGCGTTTCCTTCATTTGGTAATATATTTTTTTTACAGATATTGATATATGAAAATTCACATTCACTTATGTATTGCAAAACGTATAGGCCTTGTATTTCCTCACTAATCACAGCCTTTGAAGATAAAGTTTTATGTCTGTAATTTGTACCTTCCATCATTTGCTTTTCATTTGTCTGTTTCATTCATGAAACATTTAACATTCTTTTTACACGGGAGATTTTGCTATGGAATTGTATTTTGAGATCCCCTTGCTTACTGCACATCCTCACTTGCTTGCATCTATATATACCGTTTTTCGCTGTGTATGGCAAATAAACGTTTGAAAGATATTTCCTTAATTTCACACTCTCCATCGAATCTTCTCTCTCTCTCTCTCTCTCTCTCTCTCTCTCTCTCTCTCTCTCTCTCTCTCTCTCTCTCTCTCTCTCTTTTTTCCTTGTGTTTTTTCCTTTCCCAGTTGAAAATGTTTATGAATTTTCCAGGACGTCTTTTACCAATTTAGTGATATTTAGAAACAGTAAAATTGGTTGTAATAATAAGCAAGTAAAACATGCGCGGAAGTTTCGTCGGCGCAATCGAGTTTCTGCACAGCAGTTACAGCGTATAATCAAGGTCACCGAAATTAGATCTATCTTTCAGTGGTCGCGGTATAATGCTGTATGAGCCGTGGTCCATGAAACTTTAACCACGGCCCGGTGGTAGCCTGTCCTATATCTTTGCCAGACGCGCGATTATCGCTAAATTTAACCTTAAATAAAATAAAAACTACTGAGGCTAGAGGGCTGCAATTTGGTATGTTTGATGATTGGAGGGTGGATGAACAACATACCGATTTGCAGCCCTTTAGCCTCTTGTGGTTTTTAAGATATGAGGGCGGACAGAAAAAGTGCGGACGGAGAGACAAAGCCGGCACAATAGTTTTCTTTTACAGAAAAGTAAAAGTATAGTTACACTTTTGAATTTTTCTTTCACTAGAATATTATTGGTAGAACTGGGAGCTTTTATATAGAGAGTAAGGCTAGGGTAAAAATTAACCGATAGAATAATTGTAGTTAAATTCACTAGATATTTCTTTAAATGAAAACAGCCAATAAAAAGAGCGTTCGCCTCATGTAATCAGTAATAAGGTTTAAGGAGTGACAAAATATAAACGACAGTGTAATTTCAATGAGTTTCTGTCTTCGAAAAAGATCGAAATATGCTACTGGTCTTGCTAGAAAAAAATAAAAAACAAAGTAAGCCGATGCATTTAAAGTCGCAGTTAGGCTCGACTAAGCGAAAACCTCATCATTAAAATTTCGATTGTTCCATGTTAGTTTGATTAACACATTACAACGTTAATCACTTCTCTTATTCGTTAATAAGACCTATGGCTATCAAGTAACGTACCTCCTTCACCCAACCCAGACACACCATTCTCTCTCTCTCTCTCTCTCTCTCTCTCTCTCTCTCTCTCTCTCTCTCTCTCTCTCTCTCTCTCTCTCTCTCAAGACCTGACCTCAAGAAGTCGAGAAAATCCCGGAGTTAATTCACTCACTGAAACTTCCTAAAGAGCTGGAATTTAATCCTGCTGTATTTGCTGAATCTCTCAGTTACTGACTTGATTCATATAACAAAACTGTAAACTTTTGTCCTTCAATTACTTTTATTTCTTTGTACCGTCGTAGTTTTGGTTTACAAGATGCAGTAGTTCTCTTGATGCGACCATTCTTTTCAACCTATTTCTAAGATTATTACGTCGCATTGGCATTATTATTTTGATTGACATTTCATCCACGTTTTCCTCTTTGTTGTCACTAATGAATGACTGTTACAATGTGAATTATACAACAATTTAGTGCTAACTCCAACAGCTCTTGAAGTTTTTACTTTTACGAATAGGAAAATCCGTATCTTACACAAATTCATATTTGTATTTTCATTTTATTTCTACCATTGTTTTATATTATTTCTTTTCTGTCTTCCTTGTTCACAAAACTCCTGATTTACTTTAATGGTACAATAAAGGTTAGGAATTCCTTCTGATAATATAACTCTATACGATATATTCTATTAAGATACATTTTCTTATTACACATTCAGTAGGCGTCCACTGGTCTCCAGAGGAACTTCTTTCAAACAAGAAAAAGAAATTTCAGTTCTCCCCAGAAATGGAAGAGTATTTCACTTCTTTTTGCCGCACCCTTTCTCAGCCTTCTCAGTACATTATTATGTATACCACTACTCAGTTTTTCTTATCTTATTACCTCTTATTTGCGCTTCAAAAAATACCCCCTCTTGCTCTTATTGCGCTCTTTATTGTGTGCTATCTTCCAAGGTTTCTAGAGCCTCCTCATTATTTTGCCTTTTTTTCACTAGTGGATAAAATCATGATTTTCTTAGGAAAATTTCAATTACTTTAGAAGAGGCTAGAATTTTATTCCTATTACAGATTGACGTAATTTGCATATTACAGAAAAGGGGCACTTTTTTCCTTTACTTGGCCTTGGGTAGAAGATATTACTGCAAAATGCGAATTGGTTTTTGTAAGGTGGGGCGAAGATATAGCAAACAGATACGTTAGATCACATTTAAATATTGCGTGTGGCACATATTTCCTGTAAAGTGACAATGATGAAAAATAAAAAGAAATAGAAAAAAAACAGGCGAGCATTTAGCATACTCACTTGGGTAATTTTGAGAGGCTATGAGACCATTAAGGTCACCGGAGGATAATGGACTGTGTAAGTGATCTCACAATAAAACAGTCATGCTCATAATTATACTTGACTAAATGAAGTTCAGAATATAATTTCAAGTCTCCCAAGCCAACTTTATTAGCACATTCCAACGTCAGCCGCTTTACCTTTTCCTAAGAACGACCTCTCTCTCTCTCTCTCTCTCTCTCTCTCTCTCTCTCTCTCTCTCTCTCTGTTGTATTTACCGAATCACTCAGTCGCTCACTCGATTAAGAAAAATACGAAATAACCAGTTTTCTCTTTTGGGTACTTACATTTCTTTGTATCTTCACACCAGGTGTTTGAGAATTACCTTATTTTTCTGAAAGTAGTACTTGCTTTTCATATATTGACTCAAAGTATAATTTCATGTTGTTATCTTACGTATTATTTTTCAATAAGGATTTCTTCTCTGGTATTCTTTAAATTTTTGTTTTTTTACGATTTCTCTGCCTTTAATTATTGTTGATATTTACATATGAGTAATCCTGCCCCAAAGAATATGATTTCTAAAACATGTATACCAGAAAGGTATTAGTCTGGTATAGTCCCACGTGAAAATACCTATGATATCATAAATCAGCATTTTTCAGACTTATCAACTGATCATCATTTTTCTCAATTTGATATCAAAAAGTGAATAATGCTGTTCACAATTTTTTGCAATTAATCATATCAGGTTACCGTTTTTATTCAATGCATGCCTTATATATTCGCTTTGTACTGATATGGTAAGACGGGTATTGTGTCATTTCAGAATTACTGATGGGATAGAATAAGCAGCTGTCGGACAGGATGAGGGAAAAATTTAGTAGCGAAAGATAGAAAAGAATTAAAAAGGCCCACTTAATTTATACAGTGTGTATGAATTTATTCTCGGTCCTGGTCTTCACTATGGTTTTTATAAATAAACATATTTCGATTATAGACTTTTCTAAGTATATAAATTATTGTCATTCTGACAATAGATTTCAAAATTCCTGTGTAGCCAAGTTATCAATAGGATCTACAAAATTAGTTGACCTAATATAGAGTAATGCTGCAAAAATTAACCAATTTGTCCGTAAAAATAAATATTTTGAACGCATAACCATGAAGAGAAAATCACATTAAAGGGATTACAACACACACTATCATTAAAAACTTATCCTGAGTCCCTGGAACCTGCCCCTGCGACAAAGTGTCAGGCTTCTCACGGCAATGGGAGATTGCTAATGAAGCCGTATTGCGGCAAAGTCGATATGCAAATTCAGGTTAATCAGTTAATCTAAGGCTAATCGCCTTTGTCTCCTCGGGAAATCAATTGGGATGTCCCGTTCCTTCAATCTGGGGATCAAGAATGAAGACAGAATTGCCTCGACTCGATTGAAAGGCGCTGTCTGGGACAGTCAGACCGTCGGGTGAGTGATGGTTGATGTTGGGTCCTGAATTTCGAAATAAATCAGCTCGCTTTTCGAGTTGTTTTCCACAACCTGTTCTATACCGAAGGGTTTGTAAATCAGTGCAAATGGTGAACACTTGGATTGGGAATTTCTGGTTAGAATTAAACCCTTATGCGCGCTGTGATTTATATATATATATATATATATATATATATATATATATATATATATATATATATGATTCAAATATCGTGATAAGACGATAATATCTATAGACTGAACAAAGTCATTGACTTCAGTATAAAATGCCATTGACTTCATATAAAATATATATATATATATATATATATATATATATATATATATATATATATATATATATATATATATATATATATATATATATATATATATATATATATATATATATATATATATATATATATAGTCTTAATTTAAATGTAAAATCTCAGAAATATCACTCGATTTACATGCAATATCCATTAGAAACATTTATATATATATATATATATATATATATATATATATATATATATATATATATATATATTCACACATTTATATATGTGTGTGTGTGTGTCTGTATGCATGTGTTCATTTCGTATATTGCAAGTAAATTGGACGATATTTCTGAGATTTTTAAACATAAATTAAGGCTAAGTTGAGATTGTAATAGAGAATCATGGGTACCTTTAGAATCAAATATAAAATGGTTCCAACCTGATCACTTCAGATTACCTCCCCGACGGCTAACTTTATAGGTTTCTGGACAAAACCTGTAACAGCTATTAAAAGCAATAAGAAGGAGAGAGAGAGAGAGAGAGAGAGAGAGAGAGAGAGAGAGAGAGAAATTTTCCAAAAGTCAAACTAAAAACACCAAGCAACGCCCATGAACATTTTTGAAAACAAAAAACAAAATTATATGAGCACAACTGCCATACTTTGTGTGCGTGAGAGAGAGAGAAAGAGAGAGAGAGAGAGAGAGAGCTGTCGGTGGTTCTCTCAAGAGGTTACCCTTCCTTTTCTTGTGCAAAATCCAATTCTGTATAACTGAAATTATGGAATCCTCTTATTCCATCTTCGTCACCTCTTTTCAGGGATGCTAAGATTAGCATATTCAAAACCATGCCAATGTCAGAGGGGCCATTAAAAGCCGTTGCGTATCACAGGGCTCTGAGCGACTTCGTAAGGTCTCTCTCTCTCTCTCTCTCTCTCTCTCTCTCTCCATAATTTCCGTTATACAGAACTGAATTTTGCACAAGAAAGCGAAGGGTATCCTCTTGAGAGAACCACCGACAGCGTCTCTCTCTCTCTCTCTCTCTCTCTCTCTCTCTCTCTCTCTCTCTCTCTCTCTCTCTCTCGTCTTCAAGGTTCCATAAATTCAAGGAGAGCCTTGATACGCTACGTCATTCGTTAAACTTTCATGATTTGTTGAAATTTTGAAATTGCTGAGTTCGCATATGTCTAATCGTGTTCGTTTTAACAATTAACGAATTTTGAACACGCGATGTAGCTTCCTAGGGTTTTTAAAATATTACGAGGGCTTCCAAAGGACCGACAGACAGACAATCAGACGGACGGAGAATATGTGTGAGACGTTAACCCCATGCAGATGAAAATAAGATTCGAATGCATTAATCATGAGACGTCTGGAAACGCGAGGGGGATGAACACCGACGTATAATAGAATATGAAATTATATTTAACCCAGCGTAATAAGATTCGTAATAGCACCAGGCTCCGCCATCTAAATTATTTTATGCTTTTCGCTGTTTGACTGGGAAACTGAAAAAACGTGTAATTTCTCGTCCACTATACACACACATGTACAGCATATTTGTGTGTGTGTGTGTGTGTGTGTCGACGAGAAATTACACGTTTTTTTCAGTTCCCAGTCAAACAGCGAAACGCATAAAATAATTTAGATGGCGGAGCCTGGTGCTGTTACGAATCTTACTACGCTGAGTTAAATATAATTTCATATTCTATTATACGTCGGTGTTCATCACCCTCGCGTTTCCAGAAACGCTCGCGCACGCAGATTATATATATATATATATATATATATATATATATATATATATATATATATATACATATATATATATATATATATATATATATTATTATATATATATATACATACAGCATATTATTATATATATATAATCGGCTTGCGGGAGCGCTTCTGAATGTTTTAAAAAAGAAAATATACTAATTAAAATTCATCGATTCTTGTGTGTCAGAGAGAGAGAGAGAGAGAGAGAGAGAGAGAGAGACAGACAGATGACAGACAGACAGGCAAAGACGAGAGAGAGCGAAAATAGCGTAAGGCTTCCGTGGAGAAGAGCATAAAGAGCAGAATGATTTGAATATGTTAATGTAGTTGAAAGCTCAAGATGAGGGTCCAGAATTAATTCAATATTTTTTGCCTTTCATGATATCGACTGTAATGGGGAAGTAAATTTGTTACATTCTACACATGGGAGGACTGAACGTTTTCTTACATCTCTCTCTCTCTCTCTCTCTCTCTCTCTCTCTCTATATATATATATATATCTATATATATATATATATATATATATATATATATATATATATATATATATATATTTATATATACACACACATATATATATATATATATATATATATATATATTTATGTATATATATATATATATATTTATATATATATATATATATATATATATTTATATATATATATATATATATATATATACTTTCATTTATGTTTCTTCTTTGTGTGAGTTCAAAGTGGGATTTAATTGCAGAAACTCTCGGACTTATGAACCGGTAATCTATTGACAATAAAAGCATGAAAAATATAGACAAAAATTTCACTTGATTCTAAAATTAGTAGTGATAATATTGAGAAAATTATTGTTGTTTAAAACATGTTGCATTATATTACTGTTCTAAGAACAGGGTTTTCCTTTCATGACAAGAAAATTCACTAATAAAACATGCATGGATG
>NC_089746.1:58959011-58964011 GCF_040412425.1 Macrobrachium rosenbergii | reverse complement strand
ATATATATATATATATATATATATATATATATATGTATGTATATATATAAATACATACACACATATATACACACATAAGTAAGATAAGTGATATCTGAGTTTCTGTCGCAGAATGACTCAGTCATATTGGACAGTACTTGTACGTGGTATATATTTTCCTTATAGTTACAAGGTTAGATAGAGAAAGAAAGCGGGGTTGGGGGCGAGGGATGTATTTCTCTCTATTTATTGCAGATCATGATGGCATGGCTTTAGTTAGACAGAAATCAAATTACTTAATTCTAAAACGTAGCTGACATACTTATATACATGCCATTATATTTGAAGTATATTCTGATTTTTAATATGGCGCTTTTCGTTGGTTGGTTTATGTCATGTATGTCTCATAAGTGCAAGACGTTATGTAACGCCGTCTTGCAAGATGTTTATGTAACGAACGCGGGGATACTCCGCTCAGTGGACGTGTTCATTTCAGTGGCGTTGCATCATGATAGCGCAATATTTTAGTGCATAAGTGTAATCAATTATTCTTATATTTATAATGGAATCCTATTTGACAGACTTCTATTATGTAAGTTCTACTTCATTTAGTAGGCCATGATTCCTTGTTGTGTATTTAGCTTCGATGCTCATATGTTTGTTTCTATCATTATATACGCTTATATACTTTGTAGCTTTTTCTATGCCTGTAAGATGTCTGTCCAATAAAGTACAGCTCGGAGAACATCTTTTTTTCATCTGAATACATCATCAAGAAATCACGATCGCGAAGACGATTTGATAAGAGAATAAATACTAACAATCGTCTTATCCTCTCCCACAGGTAAGAGATTATAGCAAATGCAGTGGCTAGTTAACAGTTTAGACTGGGTTGCCTTAAACCACAAAAAGCCTTGGTAAGTCGTTGATTGCTATAAGAGGCCAGTGTGGACCTCTGGACGGAGTACAATCAACTAGGACGGTTAGCAGCTCCATCGACTTTCCGTAAGTAAAATGCTCATGTTCTTTAATGTTTAGAGTCATCCCTTATTCCCTACTCAAAGAAAATGGCTGTAAGTGACATAGGTAGAAGAAAATGGACATTAAATGTCCATTTTCTTTTACCTATAGGGGACTTCTTAAATCTGGAAATTTATTGGAAGACCGGCAGTTTTATAAAAAAGTCAAAAAAGGGGATGGGGGATGTTGTCTGAGTTCCCTGTTCATTGTTGATGTGCTTATCAATTGGCTTTCATATCCCCGGTTTAACAAATAAAATTACTATGTAATATTAGACTAACAACATTTAATACCGCAAAGAATGTGCAAGTGATAGCTCACGAATTCCTACCGCCTCCCCTCCGCCTCTCTCTGTATTTTCGACTACAGCATCACTGGTAGTATCATTAGCGCAGTTAAATATTAGCCATCCAAAGAAATACGTTATTTTTTTCACTCATTTTGCAAATCATCGACTGTGGATCCTTATGACAGAAAAAAACGGCCATCCTAATAATCACGTAAAATTCTTCTGTCGGTTTCGGTTTAATTATAATATATCGAAGGCTACAGGATTTACTTTCTCTTACATTATGGCAGCAAACATCAAATTTAATCATCCTATTATCTTAATTGTATTTTCGTCACCGAGTATTACTTTTTTTATCATTGTGGTAGGTAAGACCCGGCAACTAGTGCTAGGTTAGGTTAGAATGTCACTATATATCTTTGCCAGTTTGTTTTCAATTAATGATTTCTTGGCGATCTTCGCCACTTCATATATCCCATGGGTTATCTGCTGATTTAGTACGTTATGTCTTTTTAGGGAGACAGAACCTAAAAAGACATATCCTACTCACTGAAGATCAAAATAAGACCTCTAAAATAGTTTTTAAAAAGAAATAAACTTGTATAATTGTCATCTAATCCTGATGACGTCCGTGACTCTGCTGCACAATACGAATGAACCTTTTGTACTGTAGAACCTCCTCTGGTTTATGTGAGGTCCTTCCTGTCACTTTGGTCAATTTTTGTGCCCAAACAAAGAAGATACACAAGCAGGCAAATAATGATGCATAATTTTAGACAAATCTGTTTCCACAAAGTAAAATCCTCGCCAACTTGAAGGCTGCTTTACTTGAATACGTTAAAAACAAAAAGAGAAATAAAACATTTTCGTAACTTCAGATTTAAAAAATTTAAAAATGGGGTAGGAGGTGTTGAGAGGAAAATTTTCTGACAAAGCGTATCATTCGGTAAAACATGTTAAAACATTATTGTAAAGTGGCAATTATTTTAATAAAAACTGCTCGGATGCTATTATTATTGTTATTATTATTCTTATTGAGAAGGGGAATTTAGTATTTGGACTCGTGTGATCTGCTCAGAAAACAATCTTGTATTATTGTGTATTTGTTGACAAAGATTTACTGCAGGATTTTTGCCAACGTAAAACTCCCATCTAATCGTTTTAATAATCGTTTTAATATAGGTTCGTAAAAGTTGCAATCGAAAGTGCCGAAGATGCGTCGGGTAGAGCTGACGTGGAGGTGCGTGGAGATTCTGACTCGAAAATTACTGATCCCATTCCATTTGTAACATGTTCTTGGTTTCTGTAAAGTGCACGGTAGGGTGTACTCTTATTTTACAAGAGGTTTGCACTAGAGAAACTGAGATGAGGAGTTGTCTTGGTAAATCTAGAATCATGGAACATTCTGGAACTGTTCGTGTGTAAACTGCGGCGCAGCGGTCTGTGCCCACTCTTCTCCAAAAATCCAAACGAGCAGGAACCGCAGCAGGTGTGTGTCCGACCTAGAAAGCCGGTTGATGGCCGAATCTGTGCAGAGCGACTAAGTCCAGCACTACCATTTCTGTCGTGTTGAATCAAGGCTGTCCACTATTTTGCAAGGACATGTAACATGTCCGGAGATAGAGCATTATACGATGAGTCGATTCAAGTAAGTTTGTTGAATTTTAGTCGGTTTTTCTGTATTGTCAAGCGGCCCACAAACGGACCAGAATTCTTCCCATGTCAGTAAAGTCACTTTAGTATGTTATTGGTAGCGAAGCTTACCTTGTAAAGTGTAAAGTACCGAGTATCACAGTGCAATCCCTTTTTTCTGTAAGTTCAGTTCATTTGTTCTTGAGGATCACGTGGTCCTCAACGTTGTTAACCCAGCTATAGCCAGCGTTGAATTAATGTATGTGTAAGTTGGTTGTGTCATTTTTTAAGTTAAAGTAAATGTGCATAAGTCGGGTAGGTTTGTCTGGCTAGAGTTTATTTTTGTAATAAGAGTTAAAAATGTCCTCGTGTTTGTATGGCTGCCACCTGTCCGTGATGGTTCAGTGTCAGTGTCTTTTGTAGACCTGTATCAGGCCCAGAACATCGGGCAAAGAATCGGTATCACTCGCATTTGCTGACGAGAAAATTCTCGACATACTTTCAAGATAATAAAAGATAGGTTCTTTAGTGTGTGTGTATGTGTATGTATGCATATATGTATGTATGTATGAATGTATGTATGTATGTGTATGCACGCACGCGTTTGAGTTTCTTTTAATTCATATATATATATATATATATATATATATATATATATATATATATATATATATATATATATATATATATATATATATATATATATATATATATATGGATCATGTCAAGATTAGAACCCAGCATCTTCATGTCGAGAACAGCGAACCCAATGGTCCCCATGTAGAGAATGGCCCACCCTTTCGGGTCCGAACTCCAATTCCACATGAGGGTTAGTATTGAACACTGCGAAACACTGATTCATCCACAGTGTTTCGCCGTGTTTAGTACTAGCCCCTGGCGGGGGGCGTTAAATGTATTTCGCCTTGTTTAGTACTAGCCCTTGGGCGATCAAATGTCTGGTAGCCTACCGAAGTGTTCATGTCTTGACCAGCGAACCTGAATATATATATATATATATATATATATATATATATATATATATATATATATATATATATATATATATATATATATATATATATATATATATATATATATATTGTATTGATTTAGAGACAAATGCAGTTTTACAAACAGATTTTAGCTTGAGACCTAGTCACCAATGAAAAACAACTATGTGGTCATACCAGGACAGGAAAATCAGTTCGCTATTCCTTTTAACAGTAGAAATTAATAAAATACCACAGACCGGCCTGCATTACAAATATACCATTTTCTGTCAACCAAGTGAAGTTAACAGAAAACGATTAAGCGTAACGATTGCGTTATTCAACAACTCTGGAACACCGAAGAAAAAACTAAAGGGACATTGAATGTTTATTCAGATTCTTGTTATATGAATTGTGTAGTCTGATCATTCTTAAATTTTGTTATATAGACAGAAATAATACAGTTTGAATAATGATATGGGCGATGTTTATAGCAGTAGACATGATAGTGAATCCAAAATTACAGTGAAAACATTTTTGTATTCCATGGAAACGCAGATATGTTCGACCGTAAGCTTTACCACCATAGTTAACAGATATTTTTCAAACGAAATTACATTTAGAAATGTTAACGAGTTGCTTGGAAACAGTTTATGGAATGATTTGTCCTTGTTTTCAATGTTGTCATTTAATTTATTACGGCTTTATTGGCAAATTAGAATTTTTATGTTGTTTTATAAATAAGCCAACATAAGGGAACTCAGTGCTTATTGTAGAGACAGTTAGAAAATGGTTAAGCACCTTGACTCTGTTTCATTGCCTTGTATTCGGTAATTGCTTAAGAATACAGAAGAGGATGAGTGGTCAAAATTTGTCCATTGTTTATTAGGCTAATTAGTAGCCTACCATAGAGTTAACAATTTATTACTAAGAAATCACCGAATGATTTTGCAGTGCCGCCAATCAAAGTACTTTTTAGTTAACTGACATTTTACAAACTCGATACTTTTAGTAATGTACGGTGTTGTTAACATTTTAATAATACCAGGATTATCATTGTCATGTCAATAACAGCGAATTTGTAACAACCC
>NC_089746.1:58949011-58951511 GCF_040412425.1 Macrobrachium rosenbergii | reverse complement strand
CTGTGCAACCACATGCCATTTACTCATATCCAAACGATATATATAATATATATATATATATATATATATATATATATATATATATATATATATATATATATATATATATATATATATATATATATATATATAAATAATATATATATTTATAATATACAGTATATATATACGTACATATATACGCACATATATATATATATATGAACAAAGTTACAGTGACGGGGGAAAAGTGGCTTTTTCGTTATTTAAAATCAATCATACATATACATACATACATACATATATATATAAAAAAATATATATATATATATATAATATATATATATATATGTATATATATAGAGATATAGATAGAGATAGATAGATAGATAGGTAAACAGATATATGCAAATATATATATATATATATATATATATATATATATATATATATATATATATATATATATATATATAAGTATGTATGTATGTATGTGTATATGTTTGATTTTAAATAACGAAATATATATATATATATATATATATATATATATATATATATATATATATATATATATATATATATATATATATATATATATGAAGATAAAAGGCCCATAAACGACTATTTGGACATTGCAACTCTTGTAACATATCTGTCTGGTAACATATCATCTGTCCATATTTTACCAGTGAACAGCGGCACAGAAGGAAGTGCTCGAAATATATGGTTGCAACGTTCAAATAGTGTTTTATTGTCCTTTTTATACTGTTGTATTACAGTAAAAGACATTATATATATATACATGCATACATATATACATGTGTATATATATATACACACATATATATATATATATATATATATATATATATATATATATGTATACATATATTTGTGTGTATATGTGTATATGTTTTACAGTATTTTACACATAAAAGTGTGGGGTCATATTGTCAAATATCAGAAAATTTGCTCGCAGTATGAAATATTTAAGGAATAAACCCTAATGCTTGATGACATACTGATTTATTAAAATGAAAGACTTTTAAAGTTGAATTTATATTTTAAATCCATTTAAAAAAAATTAAATTAAGTAAAAAATTTACTTTTATATTGTTACAGAAGCTGAGCGATTTCTGCTGCACCTAGAAATGATAGATACGAGTTATCTTAGAAAAAAAACATTAAAGGAGTGGAGACATGTATATTATAGAAGCTATTATTGACTAGATCCAAACTAAAAGCTACAGCAACCTGTACTGCTAGATAGTTTAAGAAACTAGTCTGGACTGCCGTGAAATACTTGACACTGGAAGTATTCTCGGATATTTCATACTGCTGATAAGGATTAAAGCCATTGTGAATAACCAGTACAAGTGTTTTGCAACTGCTATGATGAGGTTGAGGCCGAGAAGTTTCAATTTGTTTAAAAATGATAAAATCCTTACCTTTCTGAAGAAAGTTTGATTGTCAAATACATTAAACAGACAAAATACTGTGTTTGTTTAATAATCACCAGTGATCGGGGATCCTCTTACGAGTTTAAATAAAAGCTGTAATCTCAAAATTTTTGTTGGGCGTTAGTCTTGTGAAGAGAGAAAGAAACGTTTATTTTTACTTATCTTTTTATTTTTGCGGAAGGCTGTTTATCGGTGTTCTGCAATTATACGTCTTACAAATCATTATAAATCCCAAGTCCAAAGCGAGAGAGAGAGAGAGAGAGAGAGAGAGAGAGAGAGAGAGAGAGAGAGAGAGAGAGAGAGAGAAACATTGTCGTTTACACCGAAAGAACTCCTACTGTTTCGTCATAAACTCTAGACAGGTTATGAACATGAAAACATATTTTTCATCGTGAGTGTAGCACCAATCTATATACTGTATAATGAAAGGGCTTATAGATTGTTCTAGAATATGCTAATTAGTTCAAATTACCCAATGCTTGATACGGTTTCAGTGGAGGAAAATTATACATTAGTTGTATGGGGCCATTTGTAGAGTAATGACAAACCCCTTGAGACTGACCACGTCTTAATTTAACTAAAAGAAGATTCATCCTTTGCAAATACCTCCACTTCATAAATACTTCTGAAAGAATCGAGAATTTACGTAACTGATATCGAACTTAAAAAAAGAAAAGAAAAATAAGTGTTTGCAGCAAACTGAGAAATTATAATTCAGAACCACGTTTCTCGTAGAGGATAAACATATTGCGGGACAGATGCAATAGAAATTTCTTTTCCGCTAAATATTTGGCTTATGCAAGTTGATTGTTCAGTCACTGACGTAGAGTTGGAAGAAACATGAGTGTGGGGAACAATGCGTCTTTCTTTGAAGTCTAAATTCGCTAGAATCAACATAATGCAGCAGATGTCATATTGTTTTTGAAGAGTGGACTACGACGTTTGAGTTCCCTGTTGCAAGCCACTCTCCTGCCCTTACCTAGGATGAGCAGAGATGGAGAAGGAGACGTTCGACTGGGGAATGAGGAGGAGGTATAAAAGACGACTCAATATGCAAA
>NC_089746.1:58941511-58944011 GCF_040412425.1 Macrobrachium rosenbergii | reverse complement strand
AGAGAGAGAGAGAGAGAGAGAGAGAGAGAGCAAGGAGAAGTTTAGAAGATAGGGTGATAGGGAACATTTTGAGAGGAAGGTGGATTAGTAAAAGCAAAAGAGAGGAAAAGAATCAGGGGGATGACAGAGAGAGAAAAAAGGTAGAGAGGGGGAGGATTGCAAAGAGGAGACGGAAAAAGAGAGTAAAGAAACATAACAAACAGAAACTTCAAAGCGAATGGAGGCTAATAAAAGGACAGAGCAAGAGAAGGCCAATGTTTCAGCACCAAGAAGGCGACATCAAAGAGAATTCCCTTTAGAAGCTGGATCAAGCGTGATATTGCCGGAGGAAGTCCGGTCACGTCGTTCTTCTTAGCTTTTCCTTCCAGCAACACCATTTTATTCCTAGATCTAAAAAAAAAAAAAGTCTTGGACGAAAAACGAAATTAAAACCTCTGCATCGAAAACCTGGGAGCCGGAAAAAAATAATCAACTATAAGCAAGCTATTCAGAAGGCATACAAATTCAGCGGATGAATACATTCTGTAATTCCGTAGGTCTTATGTAACGAGACCAACAGTACCATTGAGGAGTAATATCTTTTGATGATGTGTGTAGAGAGAACAGCATAGAAATGCTTACAAGTAATTGCTTGTACATAATACAACAACATAAATTAACACCAGAAGTAAAATAATAAAGAACTTGAAAATTAGAAAACAAAATCCAATCGCAGCCCATAATAGTAAGGCGATTAATGAGAATATAGATATGTTTGTCCAGTTTTCCAAGACAACTCTTTTTCTCCATTTAATTGATGCTAGTAACAGTAGTAGTAGTAGTAGCAGTAGAAGTAGTAGATTGCCGACGCTGTGTACTTTATTTTGATTGAAATATTCGTATAACTTAATAAAGTAATATTAAAGTGACGTAATATAGCAAGTTCCGTTCGTCTAGTAGATCAATACAAACAGAAATTCAAACATAGTTTTATATATATATATATATATATATATATATATATATATATATATATATATATATATATATATATATATATATGTGTGTGTGTGTGTGTGTGTGTGTGTGTGTGTGTGTGTGTGTGTGTGTAGAAATAATAAACACACAATCACTTGTGGAACAGAAATAAATTTCTGGTTCGATCCTGATGTGAGTCAGAAATTTATTTATGTATATATGTATATATATATATATATATATATATATATATATATATATATATATATATATATATATATATATATATATATATAATCATTCACAGTGAGATGGGAACCCTTGGCAACAAAGCAATGACCAAAGATTAATGTACACCTTAATGGACCCCATTACTACGCTGTAATTTTTCATAGATACGTATCTTGAATGAAAACGATATCCATAAAATCTGATGGACCTGAATTACTATAAATTTTGCGTGTGGGCCTGTGCGTGTGTATTTGTACGCGCGTGCATGTGCGCTATCAATTGCCTCACCATCCACATTCTGTAAAATCGCCGTAGTAACCTACGCCACTGCCATTAGGCAATACGGCCCTATGCTGGAATTATTTCTAGTCTTCTTTGTAGTGTCATGGCTAATGTTAAAGGTAGACCCGTGCTCCTTTGAGTAAAATTTTTCTTAACTCTGCTTGATTAAACTTACTTATGCGGAGACGCAATTCAGAGCCTCCTCTTGAAAATTATTTTAGCAGCTATTGTAAGGGAGGCTGTAAGACTGATCGTGTTGTCTGTAGAAAATTTATTGGCCATTGTTCTTGAAGTCAGGCAGTAGTCGACAGCGTGAAGTTGAATCTGTTACTCATGCGTCCAGTTTATGATTCTCGTCACTCTCTCTTTATTTTAGTTTTCTCTCGAAATTTAAATCATCACTGTTTGTTGAGGAATAACACCTGCTCCTTTCTTCACTTGCAAAGTTATTCTTAGGGCTCTGTTATGTCCTCATCTAGATTTACTCCTCTTTCCAACGAGTATATCTAGGTGAACTTCTTTCTTAATCATATGTAGGGTTTGATTCTACTTCTTACTCAAAATTCACAACTTCTTGTTTGGTTCATTTCGGCTTCCTCTGTCGCCATCAGTCATCTCTCGTTTTTAGCATAAAGTTGCTGCGTATTTCTCTCAGTTTTCTCATCCGTTGTTTCCACTATTTTATTCTGATGAAAAGTAACTTAGGCCTCAAAATTATTTTCCTATTTTTATAGTTCAGACGTGTAATTTTTCCCTGTTTTTCTTGTTCAGTTTAAAATTGACAAATCTGTTCCTGATAGAATTAAATTATGTCTAGATTAATCCTGTTATTTATCCCAGAAATTAAAGCTTAGTTTTGGTTTTAATCGACATCTTTTTATAATATTACTATCATATCTGAGATATTTCTTCCTCTTTATCCTGTACCTTCACGACAGAATTAAAATAGGACTATATGGCATGTACCCTTGCCATATAATGCTGTAATTACCCTCTACTATAATTACCCTCTTCATAAGTTATATTTCAG
>NC_089746.1:58929011-58939011 GCF_040412425.1 Macrobrachium rosenbergii | reverse complement strand
CCTTTGCCCTGGGTTTGGAAACCAGGGTCAACAGCCAACTATGACCGCTCGGCTCTTGAATTCTGGCCAATGCGGAAGCACTTGGTAATTATAATCTTCTTTGGATTTTAGTTAATAAGAAGGTAAAGTTATTCTCAAGGTATAATGTGTCAGATTTTAAATAATGTTTGTGGATTATTATCTATCAATTGTACACACACACACACACACACACACACACACACACATATATATATATATATTTATTTATTTATTTATATATATGTATGTATATGTGTGTGTATATATATATGTGTGTGTATATATGTTTAGAGAGAGAGAGAGAGAGAGAGAGAGAGAGAGAGAGAGAGAGAGAGAGAGAGAGAGAGAGAGAGAGAGAGAGAGCAGGAGAGTTTGACTGTGATAGAGGAATGTGAAAAGACGTGGAATTTGCAAGCCTCGTAAATACGTAAAAGAAAAGTCATAGCATTTGAACCACAATATTAGTAAAATTCTAATTAGATGTCGCTAATGACATGTGCCATTTATACGAAATTTACGCTGAAGATATTGTTCATGGAGACAAGAAATTAATATTAAGGCCATTACAATTGTGGTGTATGTGGGGAAGGTTGACTGTTAGGTGTGCGGTTACGAGGGAGAAGGGAGAGAAAGAGAAATGCACAAGAAGTGAGAAAATTAAAGGGAAAGGAAGACAAGATATGACAAAGAAGGGGGGAAATTTCAGGGAATTTAGTATTACAGGTTTGAAGGTGAAAGGCATTATTAATATGGGTCATTTTATAGAAATGACGCATATTGTGCATTCAAAGGCAAGAATGGTAAATCCAAAGGCATTCTCAGAAAATTTACGCTTACAACGTCATGATTTTTGAGACAATAGTTGAGGAAATACTTATGATGGCGTTCATGTTTGGTAAAGATGTACTTTGAGCCAGAAAAAATAAATGGAAAGTGCTCTCAGACATCATCAGAAAACAATGTCAAGAATTAAAACATATTTGAGATGAAAATAAATTAAAAAAAAAAAAATTAACAGACTTTACCAGGAGTCTATATGTTAAGTTCAAAGGGCAAATTTATAAAGTAGCATACGTGAAGGAATGAGGGCTTTAAAGGAGACGCGACACAAGACACCAGAAGAGGTTGAAAGAAAAATGTAAAATAAAATGTAATCGAGGATTTCAGAAAACACAACAGCATATCCTCGAAAGTGTTGTTAAATGTCAGACCATCTTAAAGATTTTATATATATATGAAATAACCTGAAGAGCGGAATTGTTGAAATGGAAGTGTGAAAGTTTAGGACGACGATAGGAAGTTTGTCCACGCAGAAAGGTAAGGGACGTTTTTTCAATGACATAAATAAGTGCAAATTAGAAGGCCTGAATAATTGGAATATGGACATTTGCATAGTTTACTTGTTTGTTTGAGTTCGTTTTTTCATTTTGTTTTTGTTAGGTAATGGAGATAAGTAGTTTCTGCTGCTTTCTACTTAAAAAAAATAATCTACCATTTAACAGGACACTAATCAGTGAAAACTGACAGGGGAAGCGAGAACAGGGGGGAAAGATGATAACAAACTGAATGACAAGTGAGAAATGCTGAAGATATTTCTAATATTTCCCTCTTTCAAGGTGACCTTTTAAGGCACAGAGAGGGGGTGGAGGCGACTGCATCTAACTAAGCAGTCAACTGAGGCGACACAACTCCCGAGGAGATACTGTATTTCAGATGAATAACCTGCTTACCCTTCAGCCTGCCTTAATAAAAACGTATGTCTGTACAATTGCCTTTGCAAGGCATTGACACAGAGCGTTTGATATTAACATTGTAGTCTGCTTTAAGCAAACAAACACTAGCATCATTAACAATGGCATCATGATTGTTAATCATTAAGATTTGCAGTGGAGTCCATTGTATATTAATGAGCTGGTGTTATGACCTTTTAAAGACCTATTATTTCGTCTCACTTCGCTGACGTAACAGGAGGATGCTGGCTCTTGTTTTGCGCGAAAGTGTCAAATGCTTTTGATCGTATAGCCAATTAGGATTTTTGACGGCAATGATTATCCTTAAAGGTCAAACCTAAAATTAATTAGGCTCGTTTTTTCAGTTCTGGGGTTCTCTCATCAATAAGAAAAGCAAATAACAACAAGAACGATATTTCAATGAATAAATAACAATGCTGATAAGATAAAGGAAGAGTAAATAGCTGTGACAAAGCAGGGACATTAAAAACAAGTAAAAAATGCCCCGAAAATTCTTCGGCGCAATTGAATTTTATGTGCAGCGTACAATGATGTGTGGAACTCTCAGTCACGGCCCATGAAACTAAGCCGAGTCCCGTGAAACTTTCAGCCACGGCCCGGTGGTGGCCTGTGTTGTTGGCACCTATAGCAGTGCCAGACGCACGATCATAGCTAACTTTAACCTTGAATAAAATAAAAACTGCTGAGGCTAGAGTGCTGCAATTTGGTGTGGGTGGATGATCAACATACCAATTTGCAGCCCTCTAGCCTCAGTAGTTGTTAAGAACTGAGGGCGGACAGAAAAAGTGCGGACGGACAGACAAATAGCCATCTCAATAGTTTTCTTTTACAGAAACCTAACTAGTACTTCTGATAATGAGACAAGGAATTAATGAATAGCAAATAGACCAAACTTAATCGTCGAAAGAAACCTATTATCCTATCGTCATCCCACTCATCGTAGAGACGAGTCCTTCATTCAATAACTTCTTCAATGTCCTTCCTATCGTAAACTTTTAATTGAAGTGAGTCGGTGAGAGATGATGCACCGATGAAGCACACCGTCCCCATTCAACCTTCCGTCCCACCTCACCCAAGATCATAAATAGTCTGTAGCAGTACACTCGACGACGCGAACAATCGACAGGAGGTTCCAGGAAGGTCATGCCTTCCTGGAAGAGCGCGGACGGTTTTGCGCCATTCTGAGTACCTCGATCTCTCCGCTTATTGAGATGATTTAATGAGGAGGGAGGACAATGTTTTCCCGATGCTTAGCTGGTGTTTGCTGGCGATGATTTAATAAAAATAGGAAGAATGATGTAAAGAGAGAGAGAGAGAGAGAGAGAGAGAGAGAGAGAGAGAGAGAGAGAGAGAGAGAGAATGCCGTGTCGTGGTAACGAGAGGAACCTGTGTCCTTTAGATTATTTATGCGTCTGAAAAACGGATTTTTCAATAGGAGGAAATGCTGTGCATATAGAGACACAGAAAGACAGGCAGACAGACAAGAACTTTACTACATACGCGTGCAGTAACAGAACGATACATGTTTGCTAAAAGAATGATGATTTAGTGAGGAAACTTTTGTGCGCGTATGTGTCAGATAGATAACGGGTGGGCTGTAATAATTCATGTTTAAAGTTAAGTATACCTAGTTTAACCAGACCACTGAGCTGATTGACAGCTCTCCTAGGGCTGTCCCGAAGGATTAGATTTATTTTACGTGGCTGAGAACCAATTGGTTACCTAGCAACGGGAGCTAGAGCTTATTGTGGAATCCGAACCACAGTATAACGAGAAATGAATTTCTATCACCAGAAGTAAATTTCTCTAATTCTTCATTGGTCGGTCGGAGAATCGAACGCGGGCCCAGCAGAGTGCCATCCGAGAACGATACCAACCCGTCCAATGAGGAACTCTGTTCGTGTTTAAAAATACCTCACTGTTGATACCATAAGATTCCAACAGCAGAAGAAACTGCCAATCAGATTGGGTTTAGGTTCAATATGTGTATAGCTGTGATTGTAGGCGATAAATAGTTAAGGTAAAGTGGGGCATATCCCTTGCTTGTCAAACTACTCTCTCTGGCTAATTGAATACAAACCTTAATCCAGGTTACTCACATCTGATAAAAGATCCTTTGAAATAGTTCTGATTTTGTATGTTCATAAATGATTTACATTTCTTTGTATATACTTATGAAAAAAATCTATTTCACACCTGCTCGCTCTTCTACTAAGATAAATGTATTGAGAAAACAAATGCTGAAAAAACTCCTTTCCTTTCACACACACATGTGAACAGATCAGATATAAGACATTAATGCTTCATTATCTTCAGTGTCTTTAAACATTTTGATATTGAAGAATAAAACTGTATCCTATTTAATAATCATTTAAACTGAAGCTACTTTATTTACTTAAAAAAAAAAATGATAAAAGTGACAAGTTACGTAGCCGACTCAACAACACATCCTGAGTGCTATGAGAAGCACTTCAGAAGTTCGTTAAGAATTCTTTAGACCTTAAAAACAAAATCTCTCTCTCTCTCTCTCTCTCTCTCTCTCTCTCTCTCTCTCTCTCTCTCTCTCTCTCTCTCTCTCGGCCTTGACGTATTCTTTTCTGCTCTTACCCTCTAAAGAAAAGTCGTACTCTTTTGATAGCAGTCTAGAGAAATTCAGTTGAGCCTTCAGGCTAACTTTTTTTGAGATTTGATTAGATAAATATCACCAACTTTTTGTAATGGATTCATCTTTTTTTTTTATTCATTATTTACTTCCTTATTTTCCCCTTTCTTCTTCCACTTACTCGCGCTCTGGACGAATAGACGTTATCTAAAACAGCATTTGTTCACTTTGGAAAAAATACAGAAAATAACACGAAAAGAAAGGTTTTGTTTGTATCAAGGCTCCCTCGGGGTACGCAGTTGTAATCGGGATGTCGGCCCAGGGAGCCTCGGCATAATCGGATGAAGCTGGGAGTGGTGAAAAGCTGCTCTCTCACAGAATACCCTTGCAGTGATGCGATAGTCTCTGAATACACCAATGGACAGCTCGGCTTCTGAATGCGGCTTCTGAAATTGCTGGGCTCGAGAACAAACAGATGCCATAGCTTGGTTAAATCCCAGTGCAAAATTAGTGGAAGTTTTGTGAACTTGTTCATCTCAGTATGTCTTTATTTATTTTTTTTTTTAGTACCCGTGCACTTATATGTTGACAAGTAAAAGCAAGTGAGATAATATATGATGATAAGAGAATTAAAACGAAAAATTCTCCTTAAACCTCGAAAGCCTGAACAAAATTCATCGCCTTCTGCAAACATCCTCTGGTGACATTCAGGAGCGATCGCTCAGATCCCTCAGCCACTTCTGCTGTTTTGTTCTTCTTAATTTACACAACAAAATGTTTTATCTTTCTGTTCAACCAAGCGCCTCTGACCTATCGGTCATTTGACATTTTCGCTGCGTGTCTTTTTCCTTCATCATTGTCATTTGTTATTAAATGGTAACTGAACCTTCTACTTGTACCGCCAATTACTAATACTACTACTACTACTACTACTGCTGCTGCTGCTATCAATAATAATAATAATAATAATAATAATAATAATAATAATAATAATAATAGCACTTATCTTTATTATTATTATTATTATTATTATTATTATTATTGTTGTTATTATTATTATTATTATTATTATTATTATTATTATTATTGTAATAACAAAAATTCTCAGTGCACTAAACTCTGGCCCCCACAACCCACAATGTACTCAATGCAGTGATACCGAAGCCTCGTCAGCGTTAAGCACACCCCAACACAAGCAACGACTGATAAAATAACGGAACACAGAATCATTCTATGCCAAAAAGGCAAAACTACCTCTCCAGTATGGACAAAGTCCCACGAAATGAAAACGAACGATTTTACACTTAATACAGCGAGAACCTTCTTTGCCCAATACCTGGAAATCTTCCGACGATTGTGGGCTGTTGAGTTCTATATCAGCTCGACAAGCAATTCTTATCTCATCCAATCTCAATGTTATCTCACTAAGTGTCGATGGATTATTTATGAACTTGAGATGACGTGAATACCAGATCTGGCTTTATTAAGGAGGATTTGGGATGTTCACCCATTTTTTGTATATCGGAGATGCTTGCGGGTCTCTGAGTGGCCATGCGCTGATGAAATCTTTGAAAAGGAAATATTGAATGGAGAGAGAGAGAGAGAGAGAGAGAGAGAGAGAGGTAGAGAGAGTCAATTAATGTTTCAGCAATGGCAAAGTTTTCACTGCTGATTATTTATATATAAATAGCTATATTCAAATGGTTTGTGTACGTTGAATAATTTCGCAAAGCGTATAGAACAGATTGAGAAAATAGGTATTGTCTTGCATGCTGTCTGAGAGCAGCTTGATAAACCACTGAAATATGTAAGCGCAATATTAACAGAAGAAAAAGTTTAATTTAAATCAATATGAAGCATTTCTTCTAAGATACTCGTACTTCAGTTACCTCATTCTTGGTCACTCACCTACCAAACTTCGTTAAGACGCAATTCTTTTAATTTTATTCTCTAATCTCTCTCTCTCTCTCTCTCTCTCTCTCTCTCTCTCTCTCTCTCTCTGTCGATTTCAGTTTCCTGAAACTTGGAAATGGAATGTTAATGAAAACAGCCAGAGAATTTCATACATTTTTCTTAGCTGTTAATATCCCAAAAATTATGAAGTTGATGAAACATGATCCCTTGGGCCACTTGATTGTTTAGTCTCTTTCACCTTATTATATTACTCTGTCTTGTTGGCATCATCACTCTTTCGTGGTTAAACGTATTCCAGATCTGGAAGTTAATTACGTTACATTAGTACAAGATTAATTATTTCGAAGAACGCCTACTTAATGAATTTGCCCTGATGTTTTCATGAGGTGATTTACGAAAACCATTGGTAAGACATTAATTCAATGTCAGATAAGTAATAATACATTTTAAGCTATAAAAATACCATATTATCCTAGCAGTCAACGTTCTTTTTATATCTTTATTTACTAAAAATATCTTTGGAGCTATATTTATCGCAGCACTCGTACTTTCCTCAATCAATTTTCCTTGGTTCTATGAATCAATAAACAACTGATTTTCTTTCTCTTCTATCCGTTTAATTAAACATATAACCTAATTGGGATCTTTCATTGAATCTATTTCCGTGTAATTCAATATTTAGATCATTCCAGTCTCTTGTACAGAGTTATAAAAAAAAAATCGGTGCTTCCAACACAGAGTTACAACGACAACTTCGAATAAAAAAAACTCCAACTCAAATTAAATTCTGTGTAACCCAAGTATCCACTCTTAGAGCGTGTTGAAATAAAAAAATAAATCTTTTTACTCTCTCAACTGCTCTTCTGTTATGACCCACAGATCCTCTTTTCAAAAAAGTATTGAATTTGCATTTTGTGTGTGTGCATGAGCGTGTGTGTGTTTAGGTGTATGTGTCTGTGTATTTTACTCACCATTTCCGTGAAAAACTCTCTTTTTTTCGAGGAACTTTAATTACGAAAGTTTGTTTATTAGTCACGAGTGTATAAAAATTTTGCAGTCAAACATAAAATTGGATATATAATTTCGCAACATAACTATGAGTAAAAACGTATGCTTTGCTGGCGGACATTGAAATAGGCTACAAGCTTTCCGTTTCGCTATATCAGCGATAAAACCAACCTCTGCGATGTTATGCAATGAATAAATAAATGTTTCTTTAGATTACAGCAACAGCATTCCCAGTGAGGGGGTTTTTGAAATAACCACTCATCGTCGTATCTGTGTGATTTAGCTCGTCTGCATAACACTTGATTGAGAAAGGTTTTCAGATGTTTACTTATTGATGTAGATTTTATTTTGCCAAACAAGCATGAAGTTGGTGGTTTTCAGTTATATGCGTATGCCTGTGTTCGTGTTGGCATGATAGCTCAAGGGCAGGTAAACAGTTTCGAAAACAAAGAAACTTAATGGTTCAGGAAAGGACGAACAAACTTGGGCGCAATGTGTATAGATATATTCCTCGGGTGATCTCGAGATGATTAGCTTTACTCAGTTACTTTTGTCTTTCACGTATCGGACTAACGAGCTCGCTCGTGGGCGCGCGCGCGCGCACACACACACACACACACACACACACACACACACACACACACACACACACACACTCTTAAAAACGAGGACGATCTGATTTCCAGTGCTTCAAAGAAAGATACATATTTGAATGACTGTGGTTGATATGTCATTCAGGGAATGCTCTAATTTCACCCAAGAATATTTTGTGTAAAATAATATGTCTGTTATACAGGTCATAATGCATGTTTATATGGTAAGGTTTTATGTTATCATAGATATGAATACCACTACCATTCTCTCTCTCTCCACCTCTTTCTATCCTTTTATAATTTCTTTACGTAATTTACGTAAAGGGTTGTCATAAAATAATCGTTGAAATTCATTATCTTTGTTAAATATTTCAATGAATTTATCACACACACGCACACACACAATAGAACCATTGACATTCTGACAGTAAATTCCTCGGGTGAAAACCATTTATTAAATCACAGATAGTACAGACTGCATCTGAAATGAAATAAAATAGAGAGTATATTGGTAGGCGATTCATACAAAGAAGATAAACGCTACAAAGCCATGCCTTCGTTACAATACAGGAATCTGCGTTCTCCTCCGTTCAGTTTCGTGCGTCGATTTCGTTCACCTTTAAGAACATTCTCTTGTATTGCTCAACAGCCCGTGTATTGTTTTGGAGCTCATTGTTTACACGGTGTGCCGCTAGGTGTCTTGTTATTCCCGGCAATTACAAAGGCTATTGATCTGACAGAATAGCGCTCATTTGTCAAGGGACGTGATTGAATGTAAACCTGGACCCTTTTATTGTGTGAGGTTTCTTTTGTTTCGCATTTTCTCTCTGTATATTACTAAATAATGGACTAATATTACGCAAGTAAAATAACCTAGAATCACGTAATAGAACTATGGATATCGTTGAATCACACCAAAAGTAGTTTCACTCACACATACACACACACACACACACACACACACACACACACACACATATATATACACACACATAT
Source organism: Macrobrachium rosenbergii (assembly GCF_040412425.1). Lineage (NCBI taxonomy): Eukaryota > Metazoa > Arthropoda > Malacostraca > Decapoda > Palaemonidae > Macrobrachium > Macrobrachium rosenbergii. Next base: position 58,930,126 of record NC_089746.1, on the reverse strand, counting down.
ATATATATATATATATATATATATATATATATATATATATATATATGTGTGTGTGTGTGTGTGTGTGTGTGTGTGTGTGTGTCTGTCTGTACCCAAGGGATCTGCGTTATATAAGGGTGCGCCTCATTTACAGTAAAACATGCAATAAATACGCCAGAAACTTATCACACGCATATTAAAAAAACTTTGAAAACAAGTCCACGACCGTATGTTAAGACAAATCTTTGGCTGATGCTGGATATGATGCACTGGTTAGGACTACCAATAAGTTCCTGTTTGAGATGTGTGTGTGACAGGTAGCCAACGTGTCTTCATGTCATGTTTCAACGTTGTGTGGACGTACTTTAGGGACCAGTAAACTATTCCAAGCCTAACCATGTGCTACAACCCTCCAAACAAAGTCTACTTACCTATGAGACACACACTTTCCACCTTTATACACATTATTTATAGGCCACTAAACGTACTTTACACATACCGTTTGCTTTAAGCCCCCCACCTTTATATCCATCACGAAAGAACCACTTAACCTGTGCCATAACCACCACTTCTTCTACACACCCTAGCACCTATACCGATATCATTTAATGGCCACCCAGTCAATGACCTTCACTCGCCATTTGCTCAACACCCATCACATGTTCCATTTGCCTCCCACCATTATCTAGTCAGATAACGACCACTCACCTAATCCTTACCAACGCTTTGTGTTACAACCCTCCCAGCTGTACCTGCATCTTATAATAACCTGACTCACCTTATGCACTACACACTCTTGTACTGATATCTACATCATTTAAAGGTCATACAACCAGGACTGTACACCCTATGCCATCACTCCTGAACGTCACATAAGTACCCCTCGCCCCTTTTATCTGCCCATTTTTTCATTATGGAATAAATAATCACCCGGTGTCTTATACATCAAACACACCCTGTGTATCCTGCTCACCTCCTTCTCTCGAACATAATGTGATTAATATTTTATGATGAAACCAAGGATGACAGAAAGGCTCCCCTGGGGGATCAATGAAGAGGCCTTCCGGAAGGAGCTCCAATATCTTCATTAATTCACGGCTGCTCAATCGCTCGGCTGGTTGCGACAACAATGAAGG
>NC_089746.1:58896511-58924011 GCF_040412425.1 Macrobrachium rosenbergii | reverse complement strand
TATCTATCTATCTATATATATATATATATATATATATATATATATATATATATATATATATATATATATATGAGAACATTGATTCTTGTCAGAACGTGAATCGGTAATGGTAACATCCAGAAAACCCAACCCGCGTAGGCACATTAGGCCCTTACATGCACGTAACTTGGCGTGGATCTGAGAATCTCACCCCAAGTATATCGCTCTCTGACATAACCCCTCTTCGGGGGTAAAGGACGAATGGTAAAAAAAATCTGTAAAGTTATGTTCCTTCCCACTAGAAGGCACTTTATTGAGAGGAAAAAAACTGTCTAACCACGCTGATGTAGGTTCAGCAGATTCAGCATGTTAGGGAACTTCAGACGGACAACTATTGGCTGATGTCCTGCAGAGAAATTCACTTAAGAACCCTGTGTCTCTTTTGCTGAGAGAGACAGAATGACCGAGACGTTTTCTGTAAAAAATCAAGAGCCATTCTGTACCACGTAATCTTTGCCTCATAAAGGCTGGTTTGTTTCTACACTGATTCCTTTGTTTGGGTGCCTATTTTTTTTTTTTTCATTTTTGTCATTTACGCTTTTTAAAAAATTAGCTCGACTAATAATATAACCTTTCATTTGTCAATAATTTCTGGTATTAAATGAAAAAATTCTTAAGGTTTTTCACAAAACTCTTACTGGTAAGATAAAGTCTAGATGTCTTTGTGAATATTTTATTGTTAATTTTTCCACAGGCGTTAAGAATTAATTTATGGAATATTAATTATAGATTTATTCATAAAAACATATATTTTCAGTTATATCCGTGTCTACAGGATTCATAGCGCTAGATTACAAAGTTAAATCAATCAGGCCATCAGCCTACGGGTCGTTCCTGAAGCACGCGGCCTCGTTCAGTCACCCCTCGGTGATTGATGGCTATATGACGTGGTACCCTGCGATCAGCCGAAGAACAAATTTGCAAACGTTGCCCGGTTTGCCAATATCGCTTAAGTTTCTGATGCCTCTGGATCAGCGGGAGAGCAGGTTGCAGGAAATATTCAATTTAGGGATGTTGCCGATATAGCGATATTTGACGCAATGTGCAGGATACAGCATGAATGTGCTAAAAGTATGAGGGGGAAAAGAGGAGCGCAGGTTTCAGTATAAGACTGTGCTGTTATCTGCTCTGATATTTGAAGAGAGAGAGAGAGAGAGAGAGAGAGAGAGAGAGAGAGAGAGAGAGAGAGAGAGAGAGAGAGAGAGAGAGAGAGAGGATATTTCTTTTTCTATTTTCAGAGGGAGAGGATAGTTTCGATATTTATTTTATATATTTTCAGAGGGAGAGGATAGTTTATATATGTATTATATATATATATATATATATATATATATATATATATATATATATATATATATATATATATATATATATATATATATGTATATATATATATATATATATATATATATAATATGTGTGTATGTATGCTTATAGTATACATACAAATATAAACATATGTACTGTACATACCTATTTACAAATCGAATATGTGATAGACACAGTCTCAGTCATGAAAGTGTGTTGTATTTCCATATATCTAAGCAGACTATAGATGTGGTAGTTAGTCAACTTAGGTGGGTCGCTGCATAAGTTGACAAGGGCTTTTGGTTAGCAGCCGCATCCACAAAGACCAGCTAAAAAACCGAAAGATTGATACATTTTGGAACCAGTCTGCCTTAAGGGAATGGATTTTTACTTATTGGCGGATCATAATTTTCTTATTTCGTCCCATGGATCTCACTGATAATGATAAAAAAAATTTGTTTATTTAAAAATTTATGTTGCTCCTAGGTTTAAATTTCATCTTTCTTTCAGTCTTGAAAATAGGCTTGTTCTAGACTAACTAAAATGAAAGATCTCCTGAATCCATATTATAGGCAATAATAATAATAATAATAATAATAATAATAATAATAATAATAATAATAATAATAATAATAATAATAATAATAATTTTTTATATTATTCGAGTGAAATATCAGATGACTGATGAACACAACACATAAAATAACTGAACAGTCTTCACATAGCGACGTTAAAACCAAGAGAAAGTGAAGGCAGTGCAGTGGAGTCAGAACTCTATCTTTAGAGTATATTGAAAGAAGATGTAAAAGGAGGAGGAGGAGGAATCTAGTTTGAATATTGGGAAAGATGAAACAAAAAGTTAACCGGAAAGAAACGAGTCCAGGAGTTTCGTTGAAATTGAAAACGTACAATTTACCTGCATCTCGTATGTATAGTATTATTATTATTATTATTATTATTATTATTATTATTATTATTATTATTATTATTATTATTATTATTATTATTATTATTATTGTTGTTGTTGTTTTTGTTGTTTTGTCTTATTATTATTTTCCTATTATTATTAGCTGAGTTAATACTCCTACCATCATTATTACCAAACGCTGTTATTTTTACTAGGCTAATTGTCCTTTCTCACGACAAATTTTTTGAAAGGAAAATATTTCTTTACAGCCGCAGTACCATACAATTATTTTTTCATGAAACCTAATATAGCCAAAAATTATACTTACCCATACCTATATTAGTCATAACATTCTCAGTCCCAGTGTTCTGGAGGATTTTTTCAGAGTTCTCTAGGGCTTCTTCAGCTGGCAAAGCAAATAATTTCATCAAAAACCACTGGCTGCTTACCACAATTAGTGCCACCGATGTTATCTTCGCGTGCTTGTTCCGTCCGAGGTGTTCAGAATAGTAACTTCAGCCCTTCAGTGGGTGGACATGGATGCATGTCCCAAATTATGAATTCGGTATATATTTTGAATTTACTTAAATCTCTCTCTCTCTCTCTTTTGACGTCCCTGCCTACACGAGTTAGGGTAGAAGAAACTCTTTAGCCTTGACAGGCAACTCTTTTAGGAGAAGGACACTCCGAAATCAAACCAGCTGGTAGAAGGGACTCTGTAGCCTTGGTTGGCAATCTTTCTAAAAGAAGGTTACTCTGAATACAAACCGTGTTCTCCAACCTTGGACTGTGCCAGAGCCATTGTACCGTGACCTTTGATGGTCTTGTGTTTGAGTTCCCTTGCGTGAGGGTACAATCAGGCATTTATCGTCTTTTATTTATTGTCCACTTTCTTGTTTTTTTTTCGAAAAGTGTGTAGGACAGGGTGATGAGAAAGCAGAAGTTGCTTGGTGGATTATCAAGAAAGTGCCTTCATCTTTACCTAATCTTTTCCCTCTGAGCCTTTTATATTTTCTAAATCCTACCTGATTGTCCTCCCCAAGCTTCTGTGTCAAACTTGGTGTAGATTTTCCACCCCATCCTCCCCTTCAGGTGGATGGAACTTTGCTGAATGAGTCTGGCTTACTTTGTATTTTTGAGAAACTTCTATGAAAGTTTCAGCAAATGCCGCACGAATGTTAGGTATTGTTCCTAAGTTAGTTATTGTTTTAGGTCATTTGTGCTTCTTTTACTAGAATACAGTTCTGTGGTGTGGATGTCTGTTTCTGCCAGAGCTTTATCTCTTTTAGATACAGTGGTTCGTGGTGGTATGTTTCTGTTTCCTAATATTAGCAATTATGACTGGGACCATCAAATTTTCATAAGTTGTATTCTACAAGAGATCTTTCACAATTGATCCCTGATTCCCTTTTCCTCCCGATAGCAACTTCAGAGGTTCAAGCGAAGATGCAATACATTACTGCCTTAATGCAATTCAATTTGTATTTTAATATTCTACTTACATTTTTATTATTTATTAATTTGTTGATTTATCTGTTTTTCTTATAACTGATCTCCTCTTTCTGTAATTCCCATTACCTTCTGTTACTTCTTGAATTTCAAGTCAGTGGTCCCGGTGGTCTTGTTCCATATGAATACAGTTCATCTTCTGAATAACAACAATAACAATAATGATAAAATAAGCCTTAAAAGGATGCCTAATCGAGGTGAGTTTTATGTTTGATAACTTTGATAACTTGCTATCCTCAGACTTGTAGGCCTAAACGTTGAGCAAACAAAAGAATATTAAGCAGTTTATATAAGGCATATTTATTCTGCTGTGGACGTGAGGCTTCATCACCTAAACGGAAGAAATTTAATTTTTCAAAAGGACCTATTGCAATTCAGCCGCTCCTAGGATAATTAGGAGCCTGTTGTTCGAACAAACTTTCCATTGCAATTAAGACCACCGCAAACTTTCCCAAAATAGCTAGTTAATACCCATTCTGGGGCTGTACTGTTGCATGAAGTAAAACTGATTTTTAATCTTTCTTCACAGTGAGATTTAGGCTATTATTATCGTCACTCATTTAGGACTCCAAACTCTAAGTAGTTTCGATTTAAAAATTTTTTGTGACTTTCATTACCATTTTAATTGTCCCTTTCACCACGTTTGATTACTGAAGTTATTTTATTATGAGAGACGATAAATAGATTTTGCAGAATCCAGTCCTTATTTACTAAGTTCATGGAATTGTTTTCTGCAGATTCTAAAATGATATTATTATTATTATTATTATTATTATTATTATTATTATTATTATTATTATTATTATTATTATTATTATTATTATTATTATTATTAATCGGTAAAATTATATCATAATTTATTGGTGACTTCAGCCAACATGTGAAGACTTTAATATTTTTGATAACTCCCGAAAATTTTCGAAGTTTTGACCATAGTTGCAATAAACGTTTAGTTCTATGTGTATATGGTAAATGTTAACATTTTTCTAGAAAAGCTTTTCAAGTAGAAGTACCAATACTATTTTTTCATGAATATTTTATTCGAGCAAATCAATGGCTTTTTCTAGACTCCTGTCTTACCCAACGCCCACACCCCCTCATAAAAAAGTGAGAAGTGAGGAAGATGGCCTGATTTTAACTGCATAGATATTGGAAGAATGAATAGTGGGATCCAATCCCATAGAAATCGAAGATTCTGCTTTTTAAAGGAAGGAAGGCAATATGAGTTAGGGAAAAAGAAAGACGGTAGAAAATTCCAAACATGTGCAGTCGAGGGAAAGAGGCAGTCCATGGGCAGTGTACAGTACATAAAAGTGCCTCAAAGCAAACAAAGCAGAAGCTGTTTCAGAGGACAAAATAACTCGCAAAGCTTTACGATGTGAAATTCACATCGCCAAATGGAACATTTCGCTTTCATTTGTTTGATGCGATTTTGTTTTCTCTCTCGCTTTTCCTCTCGAAGTTCAAACTGTTTGTAAACATTGAAAAATGTGAAGGAAAGAGAAAAAGGGAAACATTTTTGAAAAGTTTTTGCCACAGGGAATTCAGATGAAAAATGTTTTGTCCACTGGAAGCACAATTTATTCTTTTGCTCTCTCTGTTTGTTAGTTTGCTCTTCTGAGTCACAAAGGAATTTGCGAAACAGTTTCAAATTTTAGGACTGGGGGTATTTTAAAGCACTGACGTTACATAGGGGAAATTTCGCATATATCAGTAACTTGAGTAATGATGAAGTAGGACCGTGACATCATCATCATAATCATCACTATTGGGAATCTTGCCAGTTTCAAATGTGTATGCTCCAAGACAATGTGATGTCAATAAAAAGACGTATAGTGTTGAATGTGGGTCCTATTTGCTAATAAGTCTACTCGAAAACTTAGAAGAACCTTCCCTGGACCTCACAACATTTAGAATACTAAGCAAAACTCTCTCTCTCTCTCTCTCTCTCTCTCTCTCTCTCTCTCTCTCTCTCTCTCTCTCTCTCTCTCTCTCTCTCTCTCTCTCTAAGGTAATAATGATTACATTCACGTAGCTTTACCAGGCCTGTTGTAACTTACCTTTTCTCTCTCTCTCTCTCTCTCTCTCTCTCTCTCTCTCTCTCTCTCTCTCTCTCTCTAATATATGCGTATATAATAGTAATTTACATACAAGGCGTGCTGCTAACACTCCGCTTCTCTGGTTTAATTCGCTTATGGGGACGTGGGTTTTAATTCTTGGTGAACAAGCTTAGCATTTTATAATTGGAAAAAAACGACTAAATTAGCAATAAAAAAGAAAAGGTTATCCAAAATAATACTTCCCATAATAATTGTTAAGTCATTTTCTCCCTCTGTTTATTAATGATTTTTTTTTTTCAAGTTAGTTCGGAAATTTTTCTTTCCTGTCTTATATTCAGAAAGTATAGGCAACTTTGTTAAACATTCAGATACTTTTATAATAGGTGTTTTACATCACACACAAACACACACACATGTATACATATATGCTTGTGTATGTGTGTCGGTATATGTTTGTGTCTCTGTGTATGCGTATGCATAACACGTTTTGATATATATTGGACTCTACGACTAAGTTTTAAAATTGCAGAAATTGTGCTTGAAAGTTTAATCATTTTTACTCTAAAAATAATGAATCATTTATAAAATGCTAAACAAAGCCATTCAAGGAAAATAATAACGTCACAGTTATGATACATTTTTCCTATGTCTCTGAAAGAGTTGGTATGTTGCGGAAAAGTTGTAGAATGAAGCTACTATATTCATGTGTTTTAACTCTTTTCCTCATTCACGTTTGGAGTACTGTTCTTCATTGTAGTCTTCAGGTACTAACTCTATCTCAAACTCTTTGAAAGAGTTTTAGCATCAGTTAGCTTTATTTTGCTAACCTTTACTGTTGACTTGTGGCGTAGACTTAATGTGGGTTCATTATGTTTGTTGCACGAAATGTATTGTTACGACAAGCACCGGCTGTACCTCTCTTTACTTGAGCTTGCTGTTTTTGCTTGCAACACTAGTCAGGCCGCTGCTGCAAACTGTGTCATTTTGTAGTATCAACTTTAATACTACCCAGTTTGCTAGGAATTTAATCTTGGCTACAACTGAAATGCGAAATAGTTTTCATAATGCAGTTGTGGAATCATCAGACACCCAAATGTTTAAGTAAGGAGCACATTCGAACATTCCTGCTTTCTGCTGACGTCTCCTGAATTCAGGTGTATTAAACCCGACAATTTGTATCTCTTCATATTTAATTATTTATCACCTTATCCTATAACTTCCCTCTCTTTGCAGGCTGATTTCCCTTTGGAGTCCTCTTGGGCTTATAGTATGTTGACAGTTCTCAGCTGAAGATTTAATGAAAGAAACGGTGGTGGTCGTAGACTGGAAATGTTTAAGTCTTTTGGGTAATCCTTTTATCACATATGCGTTATTTCAACGCAGCTTCAGAAATGGAAGGGCGATGTTAATTTTAGGGGTACAATTTTATTACATATGCGTTGCAGCAATATGATTTTAAAATTTAAAGCTGACGACTTGAGGATCGATCCTAAAACAAAAAAAAAAAAATCGCAATTTATCGGTTACTTCCGCCTGCAGATCAAAATGATTTTGTTCTTAATAACTGGTGACTTGAATAAGACAATAGCTCAAGTTTTCATCGAATTTGTTTACCTGAAAGTGAGTCTGACATAAATGAAACTACATAGTGTTGGTGGTGTGTAAATTACGAATAAAGATAACAAAGCAGAAAAGTTTACTTTTTTTATTTCGTTGTGTCAGTTCTTAATTTTGATTTTTTTTTAAGTCTGGGTTTGGGAAAGGAAATGAATAAAAAAAATTAATGACTGGACTGAAAAAGAAAAAGAAATTCGCCTTGAACTCCATTATCAAAGAAAGAAAATATGGAACAATGAAGTCCTTCCTGCTGTTCAGTTTCAGAATGCGGAATTCTCTAGCTAACATTGCGTTTCCATAATTAACGAGACAAACATTTTTCTAACAGACTGTATTGTCATTGTTAATAAATGAGTATTGACTCACTTGTGGGACAACATGTCCAGACACGCCAGTCTTGGTCTCTGCCGTAAAAAAATGAGAAAATTAAAGATTAATTTGCAAGAAACAATTCCCGTCGGTGGTAAATTCTTATGTGCCTTTGACCTCTTAGTATGAATTTGACCCTGACCTCACTCTACGCGACAGGTTATTGAATATGCACGATAAAGGTTAAGTCCAAGGTACATTGAAAACAATCATACCGAACAGATAGGTCAATTAATATGTTTTATTTCTCCGGACAATGGACCAGGGAAAAAGAAAACAAAATTAATTGACAAAACACCAAGAAGGTGGAGAGTCGAATTGCAATAAAACAGTGAAAGTTACTAGAAACGAGGTGTTGTAACAATAAGAAAAATGGGAAAATTTTTCCATAAAATCAAAGATAGTTTTTTACCGAATACTGGATCAGCTTTGAAACAAAGAAACCCCATGTTGTTCTGGATGCAGGTTTACAATAACATTAAAGGCAACAAATAAAGTAAACGGCTAATTGTTTTAAACCAAATATTAGATGTTTTAGATAATGAAAACCATAGATTTTCAAAAAATGAAAATCGCAGTATTTCTGGTTGAATATTCCCTATAGTAGTAAGGGCAGAGTGATTGACTCATATATGGTAATAAGATAACGATTCAAAAGGCAAAAGGGTAATTAGTTTTCATAAAATATAAGATAGGTTTTGAAGCAATGAAAAATATACTAAGAGTGATAATATTTTCCGCAATAGGCCGGAGGACGATAAGATTTTGATCCCGACGATGAGGAAAATAAGTCATAAAAAGGGCTGATAATTAAAATGGATTGAAGATGCAGATTGAATATAAATCTACTGAAAATCTTTCGAATAATCTTCTTGCTTCACATTTTTATGACTTCTAATCTCTCACTCTTTTAAAATATGTCTATGAAATCTTCCCTATGCATTAAACTCATTCTTTCTTCTGTGATGGTAACGATGCTTAGTATTTAAGAAAATTTACTGCGTTTAAAAATTACGGAATATAAAGTGATTTTCCTAGTACTTTTGGTTATTCTTTTATCATCTGATTCGCTTAAATTCATGTAATCCTCTTTATTTTTATCATTGCACTTGCAAAGTTTAAAAAAGGGAGCTCTTCTTGGCAGCACGCTGCCGATGTTCATTATGAAAATGCTTAAAGAAAATGTGAAAAGTAAATATCAGACGTTAGATGAAAAAGTGAAAAAAAATAAGTATTATTCACAACTTATGCAACTTGCGTGACACGGTGCGATAAAAGGAGCGCTTAAGACAGGGGAGGAAGGTTCAAAGAGCTTTAGTTATGTAAACACGCCTCCTTTAATGGTAGTCAGACCTCATCTTTAATCCAGAATCTTTTTTGTATACTAATGTAAAAAAGAAAATGGAAAAGAAACCCTGAATAGGAGGTGGTGACTTATGATGAACGTTATGTGAATAAAGCACAGTTAAATGTGGCATTTATGTGTTTCTGATAGGAAAAAAGGTGATGGTGAAGTGTAATTGATTACTTTGTGTATTGGCATTCTCAGAATTTGAAACCAAAAACCAGTGTAAGGCCATATAGAACACAAATTGGCAAAAAAAAAAAAAAACACACACACACACACACGGAGAAAAAATATTTCCCCACACATATCCATATCCAGATTTATTGACTTTCCCTGGCACATGACCAACGTGCATATAATATCCCTAAAATATTGAATAATTTCCTTCAGGTATCTTTTGAAGAGACACACAAAATGACATAAATAAAAACTAAATGAAATTACCGGTGAGAATAAACCATTTTTATCACTTACTTTTCATGTGGGTGGATCTTATTATCCACTACTTTTCTCGCGCATCTCAAGGAGCTTACGAAAACATTCATTTCAGGGATGGAGAAAAAGAAATTGTTTAGAAAATTTGTTTGTCCCTACAAAAGAAACGTTTCTTTTTTACAATGGGAGGGTTGGGTGGTAAATCTTTTGTCCGCGGTACGCACAGTTTATTCTTTTGTTCTCTTGGCATGCTATGAAAACACAAAAGACTCCGAGAAATGTCCTAACCAATTTGGAAAGAACGATGGTTTTCAAGCATGGAGTTCCAAAAGTGTGCATTTTTAGCACCTTCCATAACATTAAGAATAATAAACTTATCTTTTTTTTTTTTAATAACTATGAGGAGCAGTTGCTCCTTTATTTGAAGAAGTATGTATATATTCGTAAGATTAGGATAGTTTTTTTGTTTACCTGTCCATCTGTTTTTTTTAATGTAAGGCTTATGCCATGCAAAATGCAACTTTTTCCTTTTTCTGATATGTTTAATGTACTTCTGTGGCTTGAAATTCTTTAGGAAGACTTTAGATTTATTTGAACAGAGCGCAACCTGAAGATGATAATATTCATTGCTCTTGCTCTGTCTTTTAGTCACTAATATGGCTCCTCGATCTTTGAGCTGATTGTTATTGATGAATGACGAGAGTATAATTAGCACAGTTGCAAGGAGATATTTAATTTCAATATAAGATGAATCAAGGGAGATCAAAATAACACGTGAGAATTTTTATTTTACAGTGACCGGTATTACCAAGACGAAGAGAGAGAGAGAGAGAGAGAGAGAGAGAGAGAGAGAGAGAGAGAGAGAGAGAGAGAGATTAAGCACTACTCTCAGCTACACGCAGCTAACCAATTTCTGAACAACATATTTTGTTATTCAGTTGATGGGGCCTAATGACCAAGGAACATAACAAAGGAACGAAACCTACAACAGTATTTTATCCCTGAGTGTCACTACTCTTTTCTGTCCACCCTCTTCTTCTTCTTCTTCTTCTTCTTCTTCTTCTTCTTCTTCTTCTTCTTCTTCTTCTTCTTCTTTCACTCGCGACGTTCCCGAAAAATCTTTCATCATCCATCCATCGACAATGACTTCCCATGGCGACGACCTGATATTTGTGGACGATTTATCACACTTTTCTCGGGGTCTTTGGCATATCCTTTTTCCCCTCTTCCATTTTCAGAGACTTTCTTGTTTTCCAACGAACGAAATAACAGAATGAAACCGAGCATTAGTTTCTCTCTCTATTATTCTTTCTGCCTTTTGGGGCAGTGCAAAAATGAGGTATTATTGGCTGGTAGCTAAAATTAGTTTAGCATGAAAACGTACTTAATAAATAACAAATGAATAAATGCAAACCAACGCACAAATAAATATATGCCTGAATATACATTAAGAAACGTTAGAAAATTAGGTTAATGGCAGCCTATACTGCCCTCATCCAACCTGGTCTTTCAGAAAATGAGAGGTAGAGAATTTTATTTAAAAAATAAACAAAAGAAGTTCGAACTGGCACCGAAAACGACCTTCGTTCTTCCTTTAAAGGAGAGTCTCGTAAAGTGCATGAGATGGGAAAGAATTTCATACCTTGGCAATAGATGAAATGAAATCGGGCAATCGAGGGATTGCTCATCACCTCGGAGCAATTGTTACAAGATGTGTTCTGTAGTGCGCTGCCTTTCAAACCTAGTGGAACTGTCTTGTTGAAAGGAGAGTGCGGAGTATGGTACTACCCTTTGGAGAAGAAAGGAGACAAATGATAATAATTGTTGGTTTACCACAGAGTTGCTTTCGACTGAGTCCTTTCAAGAAGAGATAACAAGATGAAACACGACAAATATAGAACATGGCTCAGAACAAGGACAGGATGGCAGTATATAACTTTTAGCATTGGAATTTAAAATAAAATCTGTATTCACATCTCTTCATGACAAATTCATAGTAATCTGAAATCCGAAACAATAACATGGGAACTAATCCGATCCCACATGTCGAAGTCCGGTAATGATATTCCTTAAGCAGAAGAATAACAAAATAGATTTTTATAGCAAGATTACGCAGCGAATTAAATGAATAAAGCTTATACAAACTTGACAACCTTTTAAATCTGATGCCACCGTAAGACTTATTTTTCACAGTCTATCCCTTTCTTCAGTATCTCGTTATTGTATCTTCAAGTTTGTTATTGTTTTATTCACTTCACTCACCCTTTTCATTATCTTTGTCCTGGAAACACGTTTGTCCCCCAGAGCAATAACGGGCAGTAAAAGTTTCCCTGTGTTCCTCGTCTTTATTCAAATATATAAAGAATCTTTGTCCCAGGTGACGGAGAGGAAAAGAAAACCGAGTTTAATGAGAAACACAAAGAGGATACATCACCTAGGCTGATGCATTACGTTTTATCTCTTTTTCTTTCTTTTTTTTTTGGTTGCATGGAAATACACGTTTTAGTCATATTTGCACTGGAAAATACAAATAGTCATGTCATTAACAGCATAATTCTGTAAAATTTTGCAGGTTAAGAATTAATTAGATTTTTCGGCCATTATGAAACAAAAGTTAAAAATTAGAGACGGAAATGTCTGATATAGTTGTATTATAATGTCTGTCAAGAAATAAGCACTATGAAAAATAATGAAATTTATATATAAAGTTTGTTTTAATATTAAGATCAATGCACATCCCAACTAAAAAAAAAATAATTTTATCAAAATTATGCAAATTGGTTCTATCACTATCTACATCTTTATGAGTATATTCTCCATAAAGTTATTAAAAATTTCACTGAATGTAAGGATTTGGTAATGGTTGCATCAGTAGTTTACAAAGAGCCAATTAACTGATATGAAATCGTCGCGCATAATGTAAATATAGTAATATTCCATTTAATCGCCGAAATCTACATTTCACAGGATTTACCTGATCGCTGAAAAGCCAACGAATTCATATCAGACTTTAAAAAAAAAATATGATGTTTGCTTCGTTGAGATATAAGGAAAGTAAAGACTCAACCAACCTTTGTTAACCATAATTTAAAAGGAATTACAAAGAAAGTCAAAAGGCAAACTGCTCCTTTGAAGCAAACAGCTTTTGGGCCCTATCCAAAAGATTTCTCCTTTGAAATGAGCTAACAAAATCTTTATATGCACACACAAATAAGCACGAATTGTGTTTGTGTGTGTGTGAGAGAGAGAGAGAGAGAGAGTATTACGCCGGTTTGGGTTTTTAAGTTAAGTATACCTTAGTTTTACCAGACCACTGAGCTGATTAACAGCTCTCCTAGGGCTGACCCGAAGAATTCGACTTATTTTACGTGGCTAAGAACCAGTTGGTTACTTAGCAACGGGACCTACAGCTTATTGTGGAATCCGAACCACATTATAGCGAGAAATGAATTTCTATCACCAGAAATAAATTCCTCTAACTCTTCATCAGCCGGCCGGGGGAATTGAACTCCGGCCCATCGAGTGACAGTCTGAAGCTCAACGGACTCAGCCAACGAAGGGCATAATGGGTTAGTTGTAAGACACAAAAAACGAGGAACATTAACTTGGAGAACCCAAGAGAGGAGCTACATGTAACTAGGTTAGACTTACGATACAAAAGAAAAAAAAAAAGACATTCGTTCGGTCTCACGAAAGTATTCATGTTATTCAAATATAGATTGGGATTGTTACTTGATTATGTATACTGGCCTCGTGGTAAAACTGTCATTTAATCTGTAAGCATTCGTCCTGTAATAACTGGGAGTCTTCATGTGTTACGAAGCAAATATTGCTTTATGTGTAATATATATATATATATATATATATATATATATATATATATATATATATATATAGATATATAGATAGATAGATATATATATATATATATATATATATATATATATATATATATATATATATATATATTATATATATATATGTTTATATATAAATATATCTTGTGTATATAATAAATATGTCTATATAAAAAATGTTTGTATGTTTGTTTGGATGCTATAAAAATCTGAACCATCTGACAGACCCAGACAAAATTTTGCACGCAGCCCTTATGTCACCCCAGGAATGTTTACAACTCAAAAGCAAACCCCTACCTCGTGAAAGACATACATACACAGACAAAACAAATGAAATTTTCGTTTTTACCGGTGCTGTTCACCTTTTCCTCAGTAACTTTATGGGAGTCACCACTAGCTTGGGCTGAAAACCACCACCTTTTCTGTTGGTGACATCATTAAACTCCTCCCACTGCAAACCCTATAATAAAAAATTAAACGGATGTGTTTGACTGTATTAGAATTGCTTTCATTATAACAAATTTTTTATCAGTTTACATGAATTTTAATCATAATTTATGATAATTATTAATATAATTGTCAATTACTTCAATATAATCAATATTGAAGATCATTATCGGGAATTTCTATAAGTAGAGTTTCTATTTCTGCAACAGAGAACGACTTTCCCATCCTTGCATGCGCAGTAGCCGATGTCTAAGCGCGACGTCAACATATATGGTATTTCCCTATTTTTTTATTCGTTCATAGGCAAACTTCCTCATTAATTCGTTCGTTTCTTCTTCGTTTGCCTTTGGAATTCGCTATACCGACTGCTTCGTGACGATACGGTGACGTATTTTGTTATGAAGTCTGTTTAAATGAGGTCTGAAATTAATTATGGGGTAGTTTGGCAACACCAACACCACGAACGACAACTTCACCATAGAACAGCCACCTCTGCCAAGCTCTCTCTCTCTCTCTCTCTCTCTCTCTCTCTCTCTCTCTCTCTCTCTCTCTCTCTCTCTCAAACAATCTGGAGCTGAATTTATCTCTGAGGTTTTCAGCTACTGAAAGTAAGTTCATGCTTGCAATCTTTCTCTCTCTTACTCTCTTTTCTCTTTTTCTTTCTCATTTATAAATTCCCTTTATGAATGGAATTAAACATCACATCAAACTACAAAAAACCCGAGAATATTTGCCACTGGAAGTCAATCATTCTCTCTCTCTCTCTCTCTCTCTCTCTCTCTCTCTCTCTCTCTCTCTCTCTCTCTCTCTCTCCATTTTAATCGGAAAAGTGCCAGGATATATGTATGTATGTATAAATCATTTTTATTTGAAGTAATGAATTCAAAACAGAATTATTAATCACAGGAAAGAAAAGCACTTTCAATGATAGTACACATCCTTTAATTGACAAAACATTTCAAAGTTCTTCCGGGTTGGTCAGTTAGTATATATGTATATATAAAATGTTTCCTGAATGTAACGAAAGTTGAAAGTGGATGTGTTACACGACGAGAGAGCTTTGAGCATCGGAGAGAATGTTGTAGAAAAATATCAATATCCAACGATGCTAAATCGTGGACACAAATTTCCTGTTTCTTCTCCTTTTCCTCTTTGTGTTATAAAAAGAAAAAAAAATTGACATATTTCCTATACGTACCTTCAGTATTGCTTTTTATACTCCTGTTTTTTACTCGGCTCCTTATCCATTGTAAAAGGGCATCGACACATTGTCTATTTATAACCTAGCTGTTGTTCTTTTTCTATTGATGTAACACATTCGACATATTCTATTTATAGCCTCAATATTCTTTTCTTGTATCCTATCTTTTTAACTGAGGAAAGAGTTATTACAGAAGAACGGAGGTAGGTAGCTGATATTGTAATCAGTATTATTGTGTTGTCGAATACAATAGCACTGTTATCATGAACACTATTAGTATTTATGATAACAGTTTCCGTATCCACCACCAGTTCTTGGCAGAATTCTAATTTCCGGTATTCAAGACTTATTATCAAAAGTCTAATGCTTCTCCTAATGTTCTGCAAATATCTTCAAGACTTTTTTCTAAACAGAAAGCACACGCAAAAAAACTCAGTCGTGCACCCTTTTCAAAATGTAGCCGTAAAACAATTATTTGCTATTTCTGTATCGAATGCTGTCTATAGTATATAAACTTCTTTTTTTCTCTGTGTTTAGATTAAAAAACTTCTTCAAAATCTTAGTATGTATATTTGTATGTATGTATATATATAATATATATATACATATGTGTGTGCGCGTTTTTACTGCCAACGGAGACGTCACGTTGGCTCCGGTCAGTGCTTGAATGGGTGATCATCCAAAAATGACAGAAGCCATAGACCCCTAAGTACTTGGAACATCTATGAGTCCGTCCCTTCTATATGTAATATTTGCACACACCTGTACGAATATTATATACGCATTAATGTATTTGTGTGTATGTATGTATGTTCGTTTGTGAGTGCGTGTGCGTTTGCATATGCAAGGGTGTGTGTGTGTGCGTGCGCGTGTGTTTGTGTGAGTGCGCGTGTGTTTGTGTGAGTGTGTGTGTGTGTGTGTGTGTGTGTGAGTGTGTGAGTCTGTTTAAATTTCATCACCCTCCTACTATTCTGCGGGAAATATCTCTTGGAATTTAATTACAGTAAATTTTTCTTTCAGTCCACCAGAATTCCAAAGTTTTCCTTAATGACGGATATTTCCCTCACTCGAACCACTTTGAAAAGTTAGATTTGTAATTTAATCTGTTTTGCCATTCGAGAAATTCATTAGACTTTGTCAAGGACTCTTCAGGGAAAGCCATCACAAGGTCGTGTCCCTGAGAATCCTCGTGTTTTTCCCTTTAAGTTTTCCTCGAACAAGTGCACAAAAGCAGAACGTTCAACTGAATAACCCACGGTCTTTGAAATGAGTGTTTGTCATTATCTGAAAGAAAAATCATTAAGGAATTCTGCCTCACTGTAACCGACAGTGTTCTGGGTGGATATTTAAGTTATTTTTGTGTAGGCATATATGTGTTTTTTTGGCTTCCGAGCCCATCTAAATTTACATATATATATATATATATATATATATTTTTTATATATATATATATATATATGCATTCATATATATATATATATATATATATATATATATATATATATATATATATATATATATATATATATATATATACTCCTGTTTTTTTTATAGGCATTCATACATTAGGCTTGATTACTATGTTCATCCTTGCTTTGGTAAATATGTCAGAATGAGTTTTTTGTTCAGCATAAGTTAGTTTTGGTTACCTTCCTCATAATGGTTCGTGTAGCTAAGCCCGCCTCGCTCTCATAACCATATAAATGGAGCTTTAGAGAAAGATAATTTTTTCCTCTCAAAAAATGCGTTACAAAATATAGTGATAATGATTACGAAGCAATATTTCTTCGCTTTTAGTAATACTTAGAGTAATGGTTTAACGTTATATCTTTGCGTTTACAGATTGTTCTTCCCTCTATTATTTTTATCTCCTGCACGAACGAGCAATGTAATTTTATGAGCAAAAAGAATCTAGAAAATAAACTAAAAGCGAAACACTGAAAAATCAGATTATTTATCTGAAAAAAAGAGGTGCGGTTGTTTTTTTCAAAGATAGTAAACGGGAAAAACGTAATAGCTTTGGATTTCATAAAAGAATTTTTGCTTCTGTGTCTGTAGAAATAACTTGTTTTATTTTGTACATAAAGAATTTCATGGAGGAGACGATGTCGCTCTTTTGAATGAGTCTTGATGAAAGTAATCGATTGCCAATCATTTACTTCTTACAGATCCATTAATGTTTACGGATAAATCTTCATTTCTGCTTTCACTAGCATTGATTATATTGGAAAAAGAAACCCACAAGATTCCTGTGTATAACTTGTTTACTCGTAAATGTTTACATATTACTTGAATCTCGAGTACTTTCAGGTCCTAACTGTGACCCTTTTTCAAGAGATTCAAGTAATATGTAAATATTTACAAGTAAACAAGTTTACACATGAACCTTGCGTGTTTCTCTTTCCAATTTTCAGAAGAAAACTGAAAGAAGTTTTTGTTTGATTAATTATATTGCTATGAGAATTTGTATGCATTTCTCTCCCTTTAAAATGAATTTATTAATATAATGTATTAGATTTACCGAAATAACTTCAAAGTATCAATTTTAACAAGAACAACAAGATACTCGTCGGAAAGACGGATCGTTGCTCAATATACAGACGAGTTCGTGTTCACAAATGAGTTTTGATCAAGAATGTTTTTCTCTCCCTTATTTCGCCATCTGGTTCTTACTGGCTGATTCAGCTTCACAAATCAATCCGCTTTCGGTCTTCAACTGACGTTGATCATATCATGTTTCAAACATACCAAAGAGTTTTCGAAATCATGACGAAGAATAGGATTCCTCTGTTTTATACATAACAGAATTTTTAAGAAAATGAATAATTTTGTTCATCGGATAATAAGACTTGTTTTTTTAAAACCATAGTTTAAGGCGTTACGCAAGGAAATATAAAAAAAATATAACAGCCTCCAAAAGTAAATCTAGGTTTTATTCGCGATTTTAATGAACAATTATTTTGACCTAAAGCTGCTTATAAGTCTCACAGTACTAATAGATACAAGTTCAGGAGATCCCTTAATAAAATGAAAATATATTAGACTCAGCCGTTAATAAGATACTGCTTGATAAGGTTGGTAATGCTCCTAGGGTGGACAAAATTAGGTAACGTTAGATCATTATGGTTATAGGTATCCTTTTATTTCCCGTGTACAGATCGATACTTTTATTAAAAACCTGAAGCCTAAAAATAATAAATTTCTTTTTAATAGAGAATAACACACGAAGCTGAAATTAAGAATTACCAGAACCAAAATATATTGGTGTATCAGTAATTCTAAATTTTATATTTGTTTCCAAAGCTCTAATTATTATCAATAGGTTCTTTGTGCCCTGAGCAGTTTTCCCAATGAGTGTCTAATTAATTTCAAAGCCGGCATCAAAGCTAATATGTAATTTGAATCCAAATTGAATCTTACTGAAGGGAAATTTAATTAACACATTATATATATATATATATATATATATATATATATATCATATATATATATATATCTGTATATATATATGTATATATATATATATATATATATATATATATATATATATATATATATATATATATATATATATATATATATATATATATATACAGTATATATACTGTATATATACATCATTGGGGCGTTGAATTTCTATTGGTTAGTGTGTCTCATTCTCTCTTTGGTGATCTGGGTGGCAGTATGGGTATTCCTGGTGCTCTGTTGGGGACATCCTATGCCATGGCTTGCAGCGAAGGGCTTGAGCAAGGGTGTGATTCCTATCTGTGACCAATAGTCTTGATTTGCTTCATTGTTGGTATTCGTGTCCAGGGATGTTTTGTCGCTCGTGTCTCCCTTAGGATTCTCATGGATGTCCTATGGTTTTCTGAATGAAGGGAGGATGAAGTCCATTTTCCTCTGTATATTTAATGCAGGCCGTTGTTGGTTTATACTCATAGCTTCTGCTATATGCAATCTGTGGAACAGGTCTTATCTGTGCTCAGTCTCTGTGCTTTCTAATCATTCTTCTAGTGTCTGTTTATGGTCGTGGTGGTCTACGTAGTGTTGAAATATTGCACATTTGCTGTGGTGAGCTTGCAACTTCCTGTGTAGAGTGGTTGTGGTGTGACCTATGTAGTAACTGGAGTAAGGGTATTGCTCCTCACCTGAACGAAGCTGCTCATAGCTCCGAGAACATCTGGGCTTCTTCATCAGAAAAAGTGACAAGACAGCTCTGTCATCATAAAGCATAAACAATATGACAATAAAATGGATGGTATCCCTGCGAAACTCCAGCCCCCAAGTAAGGACCCTACCAAAAGCCTGAAGAGATACCTGAATTAAGAAGATATATATATATATATATATATATATATATATATATATATATATATATATATATTATGCTAATTCGCAACAGTTCTCCTATCGGCAGCCTAGCACCCATTAGGCTAGCTATTCCCATCTTTTCTCGGAAAAATTTGGGTTTTTACTTTGTGCTCGTCTGTTATGTTGCTCATACTTTCCCTCTCCTGCAAGTCCATGATTCTTGTAATCTTTCATTCTTTAACAGGCAACGCTGACCAAAGTTTTCGACGACAAATCACATAAATTCATTAGGGTCTGTCTGTCCCTGCTGGTTCAGGCTTCTTATTTGTCCTTTGCCCACTACCTTATCCTTATTTTCATTGGGCCTGGGCAAGTTAAGGCTATTTTGTTGTTTGGCCTATTAAAATATCAGTTTACAAAAAGTAAATAAAATAAAAGATGACTGAGGGACAACTGAACTGAGAGGATTATACATGCCTCTTGCATGTTAATTCCACCCTAGCGTAATCAACGCCAGGCATCAATTTGCAATACTGATCGGTTGTCAAACAATGCAGCGTTTGATGGCATTCTTTGCTGCGAACTGGCTAATATTGATGGCTGAAATTATTGCCTAGATCGCAGATCCGAAAGGTCAAATGAAAATGCCAGTACTGTTGGCTTTACTGTTAGGTTATACAAATTGGCTTGTTTTGTTTTGTGAGATATTTCTTTCACAGACAAAGAATTACTGATCTCTGTGAAAAAAATATCATGCATGTTGTTATAAAAAAGCTTAATCTTCTATTTTTTTCTGATCTGAAATATGCAACGTGTTTTTTTTCTGAGTAAAAAAAAACTAAACATAATCATTTTATCTTATTTAAGTCTTATGCCAGAATTTAGGGGACTAATATATTTAAAAAAAACTTTCATTCCATCAGAATTACTCCATACGGCCATCATTGTAATTCAACATTATGAATAACTGAGAATTTGTGCGGTCTTATTGAAAGATACTTCGTTGTACCGTGCTAAAAATGGGCCAAAGCTTTAATTCATATTGTCGTGAAAAACCATGCAAGAAAATTGAACTTATTTCCAAAGGGTACGAAATCCATGTGGTTATTCCAAATGAATGATAAAAGGCTTCCATGATATTTGTATTTCCATATATGACAACAAAACTTCCCGACCGCAAATATTCGTATTTATTATCGAATAGCACTGCCATCTATTATAAAACAGACCAAGTATTTTTGGAAAATGACGTTTTGAAAAGGAAGTATTTCGGTAAAAAAGAAAAATTGTTCCCTCCGTTTTCTCATGGAAAATATTGGACTACAAAATGCACAATTGAAATATGTATTCTCAGGATAGATATAGGGACATAGGAGGGTAGATGGGTAATGAAAAAGGTAAATGTGTAAAGATGGATAAACTGATATATACAAAAGGAAGGGATAGATAGGCGGAGAGAGAGATAAAAAGAGAGAAGATACTAACTCTTTAACCACACTACTTTATTTTTATAACGAAAAGTAGGTCAGGTTTCTCTTTTCCATTAACGCATAGCGCTTTAGAAAAAGTCGTAATTAGCTGCAGAAAATGTTGCTGCAATTGTGAATAGGACTCTGAACAAGAATGTGAAAATGTTACTGGGAAAATTCGTACTTGCATACGGGGCTTCATGCAACTGTATGAATACTGTATTTTGTTTGATTAAAGAGAAAATCTTTCCTTTTAACATTACAGTAAATCTCCCTCTCTCTCTCTCTCTCTCTCTCTCTCTCTCTCTCTCTCTCTCTCTCTCTCTCTCTCTCTCTATATATATATATATATATATATATATATATATATATATATATATATATATATATATATATATATCTATCTTCTTCTTCGTTTTTTTAACGTGCTTTTTTTCCCCATTTTTATATGGGGTAAGCACGATGCCTTCTTTTGAAGGACTTTGATTTGGCGGTGGGGTAGGCCGCAGCCTCGATCGACTGCCCTGCCTGACATCGCTTAGACCCCGGTAACAAATGTGTACATGTATTGTACCAAATCCCCAGCTCCCTTTCTCCCAGCAGCGAGGAGAACTGGGCGGGTAGCTCAACAGTTCGAGACGTGTGAGGTGTCTGTTATGTTTTTTAGATGTTGGAGTGGCTTTGTTTATGTGTGTATTAGTCTGTAACACCCATTTGCTTTCAGCAAACCTATCCGTTGATTACATACGTAATCCCGGGGTGTCTACACGGATAGCAAGTGTCCGCCTTCTCTGACCGGTTGGCTGCGGGGATTGAACCCTCGCCACAGACTTCTATAAAGTCTGAGGTTGCTGCTTCTACCAACCGCTGAGGCTTCTATATATGTATGTATGTATATATATACCAACCCCGGTTTACAACGGTTCCGGCTTAGCCATCAAATATAGTCATCAGAAATTATTTCCTGGCTTACGACGCATGTTCCGGGGTTACGACGCGTGTAATCATAATTTGAAGGTTTTTTTATGTAAAACTCAATAATAATGCAGTTTACATTGTTTTCAATGCATTAAAAGTAAGGTTTTCTTATGATTTTTGACGATTTTCGACGATTTTCCGGCTTACGATATATATATATATAAACTATATATATATATATATATATATATATATATATATATATATATATATATATACATACATACAAATTCTTCTTCTTCTTCTCTTATTATCGGTATTGTTCTCAACAAATAATACCTTCACAGTTACTTACATACATACACAAATGCAAATTATATATATATATATATATATATATATATATATATATATATATATATATATATATATATATATATATATATATATATATATATATATATATATATATATATATATATATATATATATATATATATATATATATATATATATATATATATATAGATGAAAATGCTCAGGTGGATGTGTGGAGCAACAAATATGGACAGGATCAAATATGACAGAATAAAAGGAACTACTAAAGTTGTAGAACTATCAAAGAAGGCCCAGGAAAGAAGACTGCAGTGGTATGGCCATGTGATGAGAAGGGATGAGACATATGTGAGGAGGATATATATATATATATATATATATATATATATATATATATATATATATATATATATATATATGTATGTATGTATGTATGTATCAATTATTTCCTGTGGCACCCACGGGGATGCATAGGGCCTTGATGAACTCACGCCACCACATTCTGTCCTGGGCTAACTCCTCAAGACCTCCCCAACGCTCATCTCTTGCTTCCCGCCGCATGTCTCCTATGACCTACCTCTAACTCCTCTACCAAGGGCAACCCACCCTGGTGTATCTCGTACTATTCTCTGGCTTCTATACACATGGCCTAGCCACTTCCGACATGAGAACCTAACACACTCGTCGACTGACTGCACCCCTGTTACTTCTCTAATTCTGTTATTTGATATCCTGCCCCTCCAAGTAAATCCTAATATTTTTCTGTGCCTCTAACTCTTCAATTTTGCTGTCCTGATTTAGCATTCTCACGTTCCAACTGCCAATTTCCATGGTCCTTTTAGCATGAATAAAAGAATGAGGAGACCGTGAAATTCTTTATCTTCTCTTTAACTCAAGAAGAGATTTATTTAGTAAACACTTGCTTGATGTCCATGGTAGATAAAATGTCGGTGAAAAAAAAATTATATTTTTAAGGGCTGCATGGGACTGGGGGCCATTCCTCCTCTGTCAGAGTCCATCAAGGTTTACCTGGCTAACTACATGAACACTTCACCACAGTGTTGCAGTCGCAGTAGGCAGCTAAATTGCCTGCATGCCCACACCCGAAAGGTTCAGCTATGCTGAGGCCAATCGCATGCCTGCATGCTTCCCAGCCATTTCACTCTCAAGGAGTTTATCTGCCTGAGAAACAAACACCCACCCCCCTGCTCCCAGGGTCATTGATCTGTGTGGGTGGAGGGTGATCGCTCTCTCACTAGCTATATATAGTGTATAAAGCCACACTCACCATAATATATATATATATATATATATATATATATATATATATATATATATGTATATATATGTGTGTGTGTGTGTGTATGTATGTATATATGTATACATACATACACACACACACACATATATATATATATATATATATATATATATATATATATATATATATATATATATATATATAGATGGAGTAAACAAATGTTGATTTCGTAGCAGCGTTTCCACTCCAAATGCACACTTGTTACTTAATTAGGCTTTTATTTTTTCTCGCTTTATTTATCTTTTCTGATCATCTCGATACAATTTCCTTATTTTAAAATAGGGTATTATAATTTTATATTACACTGCAGATACTAATACTGAATTATTTAATAGTATTACTTTAAATTACTCTTGATGATGCCCTAGGCAGTCACACGCACGTTACAATAAAAATATTAACAATGACAACAAATACAAGTGACCGTTGATATGAACACTAATGACAATAAGACACTCTCCAACTGAAACTGACAGCTTTATGTCAACCATTCAGCCCATTCCTTCCGTATGTATTACTAAAGAAGGACTCGCGAAGAGGAAAAGAAAAAGACGGGATGATGAAACGACTGGCAGGAAATAGCTGATAATTGTTTTAGAATATAATTTTTTTTTTTTTTTTTGACCGACATTTCATCTACCATGGACATCAAACCAATGTTTACTAAACAACTTTCTTTTTTAAGTAAAATACAAGATAAAGGTTTCTTGTTAAAAAAAATTCATACCTATAATTATTTCTAGTTAAAAATTAAACAAAAACACCTGAAATTGTCCAACACATCAATTTACTTTCTTTTTTTATCAGCATCCTTATCTGCCCTGCCCCCATCATCTTTTCCTCTCCTCTTCTCCAGCAATAATCGTCTTGAATCACTCTTGTGAAATCGATATCCAAGACGCCAGCCACGGCTATGGACGGGTGCCAAGAGATTCTGTGAGATGTATGGCGCCTCTTCTGGCTTGGGTGCATGAACTGGAAATGTCTGAAGGAACTGGTTGGTTGTCTCTCGTGTGTGGAAGTGAAATGGAATGTCGAATGCGTATAATAGAAAAAGTGGTCGAGTTCTTAGGATTAATTATTTGCAAAGTGTATATAAAATAAGAAGGGCTGAACAACCGAGAAATAAAGTCTGTCAGTCCAATGTCACTGAATGGCGTTGGGGCATGTCTTGCAGAAACATACATACAGCAGATTTTAGAGTGAGGTAACAAGTTCACCCAGCTCCCGCATGTCACCCTGATTACTAGTTTAGCCTTAATAAATGTTTACAGCTCGGGCTACTGACTAGTAATCACGGTTAGCTAGATTAAAGCAATGTGTTAAGTATTTTGGGGGTTATACATTCTTTGTTGTTCATTTTCCAGGCCCTGGTGGTGAGAATGGTCTCTGTACGCTACACAGACACGAAGTCAGTAAGACAGCAAGCTGCATAGTGGAAACCCTAAGGAAACCCTTATGTGATTTGTATGGACCCCACTATAGAAACTGGCACTTAGATGTTCGTATATATCAACGGGCAATTGCAGTGTTAGTATTTTACGAAGTAAGCTTCCTATTATGGTTAAATATATAGTTCTTAAACCTAATTTTTACATCTTTGACTTGCATTTGAATTTAAAGGTTACTGATAAGAAATGCGTTCCTTGAACTTGATTTAATGAAATCGTCCTGTGCAGATGTAAGGCGATAAGAGTGATCCAGCTTCCAGCAGGAGCGTAGAAGGTTCAAATTCTCCATATGTGAGGGGAAATGGGTTAAATAGTTAAAAATCTTAGTTTAACACAACAAACTTAAAAATCATATATACCTCGTTACGCGAAAGAAGTTATGTTTAAGGAGATATCTGGATTGTTTTTGAATTTATACAATTGATTGTATTCGAATAATGGCATCTCTAACGACACCTTATGTATGCACACCTCGGTACAGACTTCTTACAACGGGATTAGGAGGAGAACTTTAATCACTGAACTGCTGCCGTAACAAAAGGTTTTGAAGAGATTTGCAATAGAAAACTGGAACAGAAGCTAATGCGGTGGTATTAGTTTCAATATTTTCGGGGCTAGTGGAATGCAGTACTACATTGACCTACACTTTCCGCATAATTTAGTAAATATGAGAAGTGTCAACAGTGTTATGATATTAAGTTGTCATTATACTGCAGCATATTTGGGCAGCCTTA
Organism: Macrobrachium rosenbergii; assembly: GCF_040412425.1. Classification (NCBI taxonomy): domain Eukaryota; kingdom Metazoa; phylum Arthropoda; class Malacostraca; order Decapoda; family Palaemonidae; genus Macrobrachium; species Macrobrachium rosenbergii. The sequence goes on along the minus strand of NC_089746.1, from coordinate 58,898,374 downwards.
TCAGAATCATTAAACTTGATCAGGTAACTGATGCATTCGTTTGACCTTTAAACGAAATACGGAAGTCTTAGCTAGGTTAGGAATACTGTAAATGTTTTAGAAGTGTGCTTATACTCATAACTGACATTCATCGAAGTGGCTTTCAACTTCTATGTCATGAACAGATTTTTCAACGAAGTCTCTCTCTCTCTCTCTCTCTCTCTCTCTCTCTCTCTCTCTCTCTCTCTCTCTCTCTCTCTGTGAATGTAAATAGACCATTGCCAGAGAAACCCTCCTTTAAAACTTTTGGGTTACTAATGGGATCGTACGTATGGTATGTGGGATGTAGGTACTACTACTGGCATTATTTTGACAAAAAGGAATTTTCTTCTGATATTTTGAATTTAACGATTTCGACAGGTTGTCCGCTGACTAATAGTGGACCATATTCATCCTGAAATTAGCTGGAAATATAATGCTCAGAGTTAGTTTCTTTCCACTGGTTTTTCCTATTCCTCATCCAATTCCTTTCTTCCTGTTGCACACAGAATTCATCAGCAGACAGGAGAAATAGAATTAGAACGAAGAAAGTACAAAAAAAAAAAAGTTTTGTTTTCAATTTGAAATGAACTTATCTTACTACTCTTAAAAAAAAAAAAAGGGGGTGGGGAGGCCCCATAAGTAACGAATGCTGTGCGAATATGGCGTCAGCTCCTATAGCATTCTCAGAAAGCGAGTCTTATTATATTAATCTTGAAAATATTAAATGAAAATGACAGTTCGTTAACAAGGAACCTAACTTTTGTTCAGACAAAAAAAAAAAAAAATACAATGAGTAGTTTTAAAACGCCAAAGGAAAAGTGCAGCCAACAAAAATTGTTTAACATCGACAATGAGTTAAGAATTTTGGAAAATTCGCATTTAATGCAACTGAACCTCAATCCCTAGGATGACTGGTGATAGATTTGTATTTACTAATGCATTCATGAGTCCCCAGTCGTTCATTTTTTGTGAATTTATTTATTACTTCAGTCCTCCCTATTAAGTTAGCATTAAAAACAAGCTTATAAATGAAGGCAAATTCAGTAGAAAGTGGCATTAAAAATAATATACTCAAGTGATCGACATTATACATGTATATTTTATTTTGCCATTTATCAGCATCTTCTAAATGATTCTACAATATCATTTCCATACAGGAATGTAAACTAGTTATTTTTAAATATACATATCCAGTAAAACAGCTATCTAAATTCCCTTTGGGCAAACTAGCAACCCAAAGATAGAGAACCACTTCTGTACATTAAAGGGTCTGGCTTAGATATAGTGTTTATACAGTATTAGCTTGGACGTCTAACGGTAACTCACTCTCACATCAGCCTTCTTTTTTTTTCATTTTTATTTCCATTTTATCTCCTTTTACGTAATGGTGCAGCTGTAACTTGTATGTAAATGGTTCGGATTAATCGTGTCTTAACTTTTATTCAGTATTTGTTAGATTCTACATCCGAAGCTTTTGTGATTATTATTTGGTTCATTCTAGGGCAGTTTTTTTATGTCTCTTTCCATGTGAAGATATACGTAGTTTTATTTGTTTTTTACATCACCTCGACTGAAACACGAAATTTTCATTTTTATGAAAGATATTTCTCTCCTTTATACCTTTCATTACAAACTCCCGTCATTTTACCATAAGTACAACAAGATGGGTCAATACAGGAAGCCTGTTCTTTGACTTTCGTAATGTAACTTATAAGTGTGTGAAAAATTATTTTATAATTAGATCGTAAAGTGTATATTTGCCTCCATCCGTCTTTTATAAATGTCATCTGCATAGTAACAGCATTAATCTAAAATCAGTCTAAAAATGATACTTCAATTTTC
>NC_089746.1:58856511-58891511 GCF_040412425.1 Macrobrachium rosenbergii | reverse complement strand
GGGGCGAGGGGATGCCAGATAAAATCTATGTGATCAAGTCTTTGCGATAGAGAGAGAGAGAGAGAGAGAGAGAGAGAGAGAGAGAGAGAGAGAGAGAGAGAGAGGGAGAAATAGAAAATTATCTTAGTTAATATTTTATGACAGGGGAAAGCAATAAATTGACTCAAAGGTTCTAAATTCCTATTGTACAATAGACAGGCAGAGAGACAGACAGACAGACAGACAGTTAGTCAAACAGATAGACAGAAAGACAAAGAATTTAAAAACAGATATAAATTAAAAGGTTTCACATCAGTAATATGAATTAATAGGCAGGTACCAGTATTATGTTAATAGAGTAAGAATTAAACCAGAGTATTAATGAAGATAAAGAAATCGCCTTTAATAAATGCAGTAATCTTTCAAAACAAGCAATGAGATAGGAAGCAAAGCGAAATATGTCAAAAGGCACGCCGGATCTCCTAGTTAAAAATAACACGCCAAAGGGAAAAGTCTTTATCAGTCCGGGGAAGTTGTTGAAGAGTGAGCCAAAGTCTGAAATGAATTGCAGTCTCTCTCTTCCCTGCAGGACCTTTCAGTGGAAGGAAAAGTGTGGAGAAAATATCTCCAACTCAGATGAAAGGGACGCAAACAACTGCAGCTTTTACTCGAATCCTAAGTATAAAGAGGAATGCAGCGCTTTCTCTCTCTCTCTCTCTCTCTCTCTCTCTCTCTCTCTCTCTCTTTCGTCCACTCGAGCCATTGAATGGCGATGCACGTGTGGCATTTACTTTCGCAAGATAACACTTCTGTATTTTCCTATATCTCTTCTTATTCTCAGAGCTAAAACTCAAAAATTGTTGCTATGTTGTTCTGTTCGTTCTCTTGTGCAATCATCTGCTTCAGATATTAACTCGTGGACATTATCAGGGCTTCACTAGTTCTTAGATGGAAGTAGACTCCAATATATAGATGACTTCAGTAAAAAGAAAAGGCTTTAAAAGTATAATCCAAATAAGAGTGAAAAAAACCAAGAAATTTTACAGATCAGGATGATTCTAAGTGAACTATTATAATACAGTACCGTAAAAGACATAAGTTTAAAGGCCCCCTAAATGATGTCCATTCATGGATTTTGTAATTATGTTGCTCTCGAAATGACAAGAGTTTGATTACTCCTAATGTCTTCCATGTAAAGCATCTTAAATGATGATGTTGGCAGTCAACCATTTTTAGCCACTGGGCCTTGGTAAGAGCGGTCTGTTAGAGAGCTCGAGTTGTGACAAGCGATATTTTACATATTGTACATTATCTATGAAGCTACTACTCATGTTACGCTACTCATCATTGGGTCATTTTGATGAAGAATAAATGTATTTTATTGTGACCTGTTGATAAAAAATCTTAGGTCAAAATTATGACTTGAAAAATCTCTGAAAATAGTGTATTACTCTTTAATGAGGTTGGCTTATGGATGATGCTTCAGGGCGTCATAAGTGACTCAGACTGGAATTTGGATGACGTGCTAGTCATCAGCGATCCTAAAAGTTAAAGAGTCCCGTAAGAACAGCAGTTTAATTTAATTCAAATATTGCCAGCTTATGAACCTTAAAAACAAATTTGGAATTGATTTGTTGTAAAACTCCCAGAAGGCCAGTTTCCGGTCCATGCATACCTCACTACGTGGCTAGTTGTTTTGCGCAAGCGGATGGTCTGCAGATATTCAATGGATATTCATTGCAGGCGCTGCAGTGTAATGCTCACCGCTTCAGTAACAATATTGCGTCCATTGAAATCGCCTGGTGATGAAGCGGTGAATTGCTATTGAACAGGAGTTGTAGGTTACTGATAACTTACAATGCTATATTTCCATATTGTACAAATGTCTCTATCTAGATAAGTTTGCTAGCGCCATGTTCATTGTTATGCCCTAGTATCTTTGCGTATTTTGCTTTCCTGATCGCATTGGGTATATAGTTAACAGAAGGATTCAATCATAAACAATTTTTTTTTGTAAACACAATAACTCATATCTTTTCGATTTCCTCAGGCCTATTGGATATGCGCACCAATGCAAGACTTGGATTGAAAGAGTGTATAAACTACAAGGTTCTTCCCTCAAGGATGGGTCTCAATCTCGGGCTCGCTGACGAAAGTAAGGCTACCACTAATTTAACATGATATGGAGAAGGATGAGAATACATATTGACGTATTTGCTTATAACTCTTCGTTTGTTAGTTTCCATTGAAATAATTAGAATAAGAATCTTATAGTAGGTATATTTTGATATCAATATTATTCACTTCTAACTATTAATTAACAATAATCAATAGTTAATCAATATAATTTGTAATTCAATTACGAATATTAATCAGACAAAGCTGATTAATGATCGTACACAAATTATTATAGGTTGTACTGATGGTGACAGTGATGTTGAGGATTTATCATTCCTTATCAACAGTAGTTAAAAAAATATATGTTTTCAGTAATAAAGGATAATAGTAAAAATGGTGCCTTTTACCAGATTATAAAACTGCTGAAAGGAAGAAAACACCGCCGGCTAGTGGCGGCTGCACCAACTCTGAAATTTCATCTTGTTGAACATCTGCCCGTGATACCTCAGGAAACTTCTCCGTAAAAAACATTTTTTCCTCTGTAGCTCTAGGCAAGATGATTCTGATCTTATTTTTCATAAAGATAACCAAGATGTGTATACAGTACATAACATTAGCAAGTAGCAAAAAATTATTTATAATATATAAGGAAAAGTAAGTGGCGGGGTGATGACCTCAATTTTTATTGTTGATATATAATACGAAAATCTTTGGGATTGATATTATATTGATGTAGCAGTACCGTAAAAAAATAATGCCAGTATAAGATAAGGTTGAAAGAGCAAACCCCGATAACATGAAGGTTAGGACTGAAGTACTTCCGTTGTGAACGCTCACCTTGTGATCAGTGGTGAGAGAGCCAAGGGCCCGGAGTGGATGACGCCAAGTTTGAATATGGAATATATTACCTGTAGCTTGTAGTTATATCAGAAGAAAAAAATTAATTTATAGGTATGTAATGCACTCTATTATAAATATTACAAATACATTACATATTTATCTGTAAAATTTATCCTTACGTAAGGCGAGAATGTTGTACATGTAACATTCCTGTAAATTTCGAATTCTAAATAGGAGGCAGATAAGTAGATAGATAGCCATACAAATTTTCAGCAGTATCAGATTGCCAAAGTGACATTTGCTACAAGGGAAAACTTGTTACGAAATCAAACAATTTTAATTTCGAAACGTGAAATGTTGACAGTATTTGCTATTTATATTCAAAGTCTGTAACTCCATTAACAAGAAAAATATGCATTCCCAAAATGGAGCAGGTCACGATCGAACGAAGCAATCAAAGAAGACAGCAAGGAAAATATAGATCCTTTTGACGAGAGCGAGTGGGAAGTTTCTACAAATATTTATCCAAAAGCGAAGCTCTTCTGAAAGGCAAACGAAGGCGAAGTGCAGGAAAACACTGCAACAAAAGCCAGCCAATTCGCGTTCTTCTTCTTCTTTTTTTTTTCCTGATTCCTCTCCCTACCTTTCTTCATACTTTACTTTCCTTGAACCGCCTTCCTTCCCAAAAAAAGAACGCATTTTAGGCATATTTGAGATATTCTTTTACACGTTCTTCGCCATCTTTCCAACGCCGCGTACAGAATTCCTGTCCGCGTGTGAGCAGCATTTCGTGACCATCCGAAATCTATTGGCTTTTCGGCTCCAGTGACAGATGCAAAAGCTCAAGGAGGATTTGCAAGGGGATATTGGTCCTGACTCCTCCACGCGACCTCGCCTATGCACTACGCACATACTATTAGTTTGTGTGTGGGCTCATATGTATATGCTCGTGGGCCGAAGCTTACATTATATATATATATATATATATATATATATATATATATATATATATATATATATATATATATATATATATATATATATATATATATATATATATGTGTGTGTGTGTGTGTGTGTGTGTGTGTGTGTGTGTGTGTATTTATATATTATATATATACATGTATATATTTATATATATTTACATATATATGTATATTATTCATATACGTATATATTATATATATATATATATATATATATATATATATATATATATATATATATGATGTATATTTGATTGTGTATGAAAAGATGTACCACAGAAAAAAATGAGTCTCTAGCAATATATCCTGATTACTTTCAATACTCAGTAGTAGGCATTAACAGTATATATATCTGAGAGTGACACTAGACATAAACATACAGCTGGATGTCAAAATTATTCACACCTGATAAGTACTGTTCGTATATATAAGGGTGGGTCACACCTTTACTGTAGGCCCAGGTAGATTTCCTTGCTTCAGATATATACATTTTTTTATATATCTTTTAGAGTAAATAAGTTTCTTTTCTTTCCGTCTTGTGACTGTCTTCATCATATTCACTTTATATTGGCATTAAGCTTATCAGTCTTCTTGCAGATATTATCCTTAAGAATATATTCTTTCTTTTTTTTCGGTTGAGAAGGAATTTTTCTTTTTCCTTTTTTTTTTGTAACTTCAATTTTGGACCGTTCTTTGGCTAAAAGTAATGATTGCTTTTTATCCAGGTCACATTTGAATTAGTAACATATAAAAACTGAATTATTGTGTCCGCCAAAACTATGGTGAATTATCATTATGTTGATAAAAGAGATTGTATTCCCTCATCAAAAGAATCAGTGCATAAAAATGTGTAACAAATTTTGGAGCGCCTAACGCGAGTGGCAATGGGTGCCACTAAGGCCCCACTGTATCAAATAGGTCTGAGTGAATGATTATTACTCATTTTGCTGCATATCCAAAACTATCAGCTATTGTTACCGCTTACAAATATTCTGATTCCGAAATATACATGCAAAATTCTTCCATATCATTAATATTGTCTTCAGAAATTATTTCAACTAAATTTTCTACCAAAGAAGAACACTAAGGACAATTATTATTATTATTATTATTATTATTATTATTATTATTATTATTATTATTATTATTATTATTATTATTAATCAAGCGCCCACATGGAAAACTTCTTGAATTCTTATAACGTACATTCAAACGTTAAAATTCGTCACACTTAAAATATCTTTTCCCTGTATAACTTCCATTTTCAGAACTCCAGAGCAGTAGGCGTTTCGCAAAGGTCCCTTCCATTGTGAAATATAATTCGCATTCGCTTCGGACGGCTTCTCTTGTTCGACGGCTCTGTGCCATTTGCCATTAAGCTTCCGTTCCATTAGGTCCCCGTTGTCTAAAGCTCTCGTTGCGCCAAAGCAAACAGATTCCGTCGCTTCGATCCCCGCCGAGATGATTTCATTCCTCGGGTTTTCGGCCGTCTCGATTATACTGATGACGCGAGAACTATTGGGTTATTTATTGGTACTATTAAGATAAACTTTATTGTTAGCGTGAAATGATAATTGAAACACACACACGTAAGTATATATATATATATATATATATATATATATATATATATATATATATATATATATATATATATATATATATGTATATTGATATATATATGTATATTTATATATGTATATTTATATATATATATATATATATATATATATATATATATATATATATATATATATATATATATAGTATGCATAATAATATACTCTTTAGGAACGATGTTGCTAACCTCATGTCCTTATTCATGACTCCAATATTTGTTTGCAGCTGGATGAACTAATGAACTAGTAGGTGGCAAGGCGAAATCCGACCTCGAACCTTACAAACACTCCTCCACGGCGGGCAGCGTATACACTTTATATACATATTCTGTATACATATTCCTTGGGCCAGAGTCTTCTGTTGCGCAGGTATGATAAATCATAAGTCTATGTGCTTACACGGACTCTTCATGAGGATAAAGACATCAGTTACTACATTCTGCCTAAAAAAGTTATACCAAGAATGAGCACCTCTTTCTAGAGGTATAGACAGATAGACATAGAATATATTTTCTTTAGTATATTGTGGAAATAAGAAAAAAATAAATCTAGTTATTGAATGAAAAAAGTAAATTCGGATAAAGACGTATGAATTAAGAGAAATTTGATGGAAGATAATGTTTAGACGTAAGGCATTTGCTTACTCTTTTGTTCAAGAAATTTTCAGAGATTCATTGTCAGGCCTGTCAAGATTAGCAAAAAATATCAGTAGTTCAAGATAAACAGGGGCTATCCAGTTTTCAGTAGTGATAATAAAAACATTATGGTGATATGTTCATATACTGTTATACAATCTTCTGAAATTACCTTGACTTAAAAACGAGTGTTCACAGTAGCAGACATAATTGTTCTGTTTGAATCCGTATTCAGTGTTACTTCCGTATATTGTGCTCGCTTGCATTAGTTTTCTATATTTTTTCCCTGTGCAATAGCCAGAAATAAGGGATTTACGTAATTTAAGAGATTCAACTCAATAAACTGTACATCACTGAGTTCAGACGACAAAAACAAAAGGACACCATTCTTTTATTGACAATGTGTTGCACCCATGTCCAGAGTAACCGAATTCCCAAAAACAAACTGAATATTTCATAAGGTGCGATTCCTTCCAGCAAATATCTCTTCGTCCCCTTCCTAGAAAGCGAAGGAAACAAAATGACCATATGTGGCCCAAGGAAGAAGTTGAAATATGCACTGTTCCCGAAGTTTCTGGCACCTCATTCTTCTTCCCTCCAATTAAGGCAAAGAATTTGGAGAGTTTCTGCAGACTCGTAAAAGGCCTTTTCCTTTGCTCTGGGGGATCACCTTCTAGATACGAAGGAAACTTGCCGCCGAACTTCCTTTTTCCCCCAGATCCTCATTTTTTCTCCATTTGCCACCTCTTTTCATGCCTTTCATTCTTTTGTCTTTTCTCCAAACACTCCGATTTTAATTCAAATAGCCTAAAAGAATAGCACCTCCTCGTTCCTCGTTCTCTTTCAGTTCTCTTTATTCCATATATAACTAACTCATTTACTCTCGCTAATGGCTCTTGTCTTATTGTGACCAACTTCTGCTCACAACAGGACCGCTATGTTACTCTGATTTGCGCAATCTGGTAGGATGTTTTTTGCTTATCTTGCATGTAGTTGATTATAGCATTTGACCCCACTGCCCCCTACCTCTTTTTTTTTTTTTATTTTTTACTAGCCTCACGATATGCGGACATACATGGCCTTGAAAATGCTACAGGCACTCTTCAAAACTACTAGCAATCGTTCTACTTTCAATACGTCTTTACTGATGCTTTTCCTCTACATTTATATTTTACTATTGTTCTTAGATCTTGCTGTATAATTGCTCACTGACTCTTTCGATAATAGATTGTGCACCAATTACCAAACAAGTCTCTAATTTTCTTTGTTAAATCTATTCCTTTATATTAAAACTTATTAAATTACATCTATAGTTTACTTTTATTTAGCGCTGTCACATCCTAGAGCCTCATCATATTTTACACAGAAGACATTGATATCACCTTCATACTTCCTATTGATTTTATTCGTAATTAACTTTGTTTCTTTTTTTTTTTGTGTGGTTGAATCACAAAGAACTGAATTTGCTAGGTTTTTCTCTATTTTTAATAAGTGATCTCTTCTTTCTGTATTTCGCATTACATTCTGTTCCTTCTAATGAACACATATTCGTTGGAAGGTGGAATTTGAAGTCAGTGTCCCCTGCGGGCTTGTTCCATATGAATAAGGTTCATCTTCTGATTAATAATAATAATAATAATAATAATAATAATAATAATAATAATAATAATAATAATATGGATTTGCAGTAAATATTTGCCCATTTATTGTGTTACATCACCCGATGGTTTACTGGGACCTTTGTTATTTTATTTAAATGCTAGTTTGATTTATCCTGTTCTTTTATCCAGGTCTGAGACCGGTATGAATAAGCAAAAACTCTGTGGCGTCAAGGAAATCCACAATTGCTTCTTATGGCAAGATGTTCCCCCCAAAACGCCAAAGAATCTATCTATCTATCCATTTCCGTCATCCATATAGATCATAGATAATAAATAATCATCTTTATGATTTTGTTTTCCCTCATTCAGATCACCCGTCTGTCTGTTCCATCTATTTACCTATTTATCTATCGGGCTATCCGTTGTTCAAACAGTTTATCTCTCTATCTATCTAGCTATCTATCTTTGTCCCTTGCTTATCTATTCTATCCACTACCATCATCGCAACCACTGTATATCATCGTCTTTCCTCCCCCATTATCTTCATCAGACCAGTGATTGAGGGAACCTGAATGACGAAGACTCTTGGAACTCCTTCAGAAGAGTCACTGAAGGGCCTATAGTCGATTCGTCTCGTCATCTCAAGTTTCTAAAACGACTGTTAATAAGTGGAGGGGTTTTGTTGGAGTGTGGGAGAGGGACTGAGACTGGCGATAATGATGTGTGAGGGTTAGTTTGGTGGAGATATCGTGTGGCAAGAAGCTGCAATTTGGAGCTTTCTCTCCAAGAGGGTCTGATTTTGTTATTGATCGAGTGATGCTGTCATGAGAGATGTTATGGCGGGATAATGGCTTGCTCATGATTTTGGGATCCTGTGCTATATTTAGTTTTCTGCAAAAGAAAACTATCGAGATGGCTTTGTCGGCCCGTCCTCACTTTTTCTGACAGCCCTCTGATCTTAAAAACTACTGAGGCTAGAGGGCTGCAAATTGGTATGTTGATCATCCACCCTCCACTCATCAAACATACCAAATTGCACCCCTCCAGCCTCAGTAATTTATATTTTATTTAAGGTTAAGGTTAGCCATGAATCTTACGTCTGGCGCCGCTATAGGTACCAACAACTCAGGCCACCACCGGACCGTGGCTGAAAGTTTCATGGGCCGCGGCTGAGAGTTTCATGGGTCGTGGCTGAGAGTTTCATACAGCTTTATACGCTGTGCAGAAGAAACTTCGGCGCATTTTTTACTTGATTTTTTTATTTCAATCCATTCCTCTTTCCTCCCAGAATTTTCTGATATACAGATCCAAATACACATATATAAACACATGTATACTGTAAAAGCTTGCATCCTAAGTGTTTTCTTGTACTTACTGTATACAAATATAGGGGCAGCGATTTCGCATGTACTATGTTGTTCTCCCAATGGGTAACGACAAGTTTTATTACTTTTTTTTCTTCTTCTTAAATACAAGCTTGTTATATACTAATCTTTCATTCCGGGTCAAAAACGGTATGAATGCGTTAACTCTATTGATGGCTTTAAAGAAATTAAAAATTCACGATCTTGTTCATGTAAATTGTAGGGGAAGATGGTCTTAGATAAAAATCTAATAATGTAGCAATCTCTCTCTCTCTCTCTCTCTCTCTCTCTCTCTCCATCATACTCTCTCTCTCTCTCTCTCTAATCATCTGTTTCATCATACATTCATCCGGGTAAACTAGCTATCTATCTACCTGTCCAGTTAGTTTATCTCTCCATCTATCCAGGAACTTCACTTCTGTATACCTGTAATCAACACAACCACTTCTCTCCCCCATTATCTTCAGCAGAGTTGCGACTGAGGGGCTCTGAACGGCGAAGGCTCTTGGAACTCTTCCAGAAGAGCCCCTGAAGGGGCCTCTAGCTTATTCCTCACGTCATCTTAAGATTTTAAATCGACTGTTAATAGCTATAGGGAGTCCTGTGGGGGAGGAACAGGGACCTGAGAGGTGCAAGAAGTGTGGTGCAAGAGCCTGCAATTAGGAGGTTTCTCTGGACGAGGGTCTGAATTTGTTGTTGTTGACTGCGGGATGCGGCCACGGGGGAAGTTGTGGCGGGGTAATGGGTTAACCGTGATGCTTGGGGGATGGTTTGGGATGGGAAACATGTTGGGATGTGGTGCTATTTTTTCCTAATCCTTTTTTTTTCTTTTCGCCGAGAATTTTCAGTTATACAGATACACATAAATACAAACTTCCAATCACACGCATACATAAGTACAGTACATGTGTAAGGTGAAAGCTCATGCTTCCCAGGTATGTTCTTGTATTTACTGTATACAAATATAGAATCAACGATTGTGCATCTACTATGTTGGCATTCCCTATCAGTTACTGCAAGTTTTACTACTGTCTTTTTAAATCCAAGCTTGATATATCCTAGCAATCCCTCTAGCTTTAAAGAAATTCATAATTCATTATCTTTTTCGTGTAGACTGCAGGGGAAGATGGTCCTGCAAAGGAATCAAAGAACCTGTCTCCCACTCCATCGCTCTCTATCTATCTATTGCCATCATACATAGAGATATTAATTAATCTCATGTTTACCTTTCCCTCATCCAGATTATCTAGCTATCTATCTACTGGTTGCCCAATGAGTTTGTCTCTCTGTCTGTCTAGCTGTCTATCTTTACCCCTTGCTCATCTATTCTATCCACCTGTCAACAACACAACCATTGTACATCATCACCTTCCCTTCCCCATCATCTTCATTAGAGCAGCGATAGAGGGCACCTGAACGGCGAAGGCTCTTGGAACTCCAGAAGAGTCCTTGAAAGCCCTCTAGCCGATTCTTCACGTCATCTCATGTTTCTAAAACGACTATTGATAAGTGGGAGGGTCCTGTTGGGGTGGGACAGGGACTGAGCGGGGGATAATACTGTATGGGGAGTTATTGTGGTGGAGATATCGTGTGGCGAGAAGTTGCAATTAGAAGCTTTCCCCCGACGAAGGTCTCAATTTGCTGTGTTGATTGCGGGACGCGGGCGGGCATGGGAGATGTGGCAGGATAATGTCTTGCCTAACATGTCTGGATGATGTTTGGGATGGGAGAGATGTTGGGATGCTGTGCTATTTTTTTTTTTATGTAATCCATTTCTCTGTTCTCTTAGCATATTTAGATGTACAGATACACATGTCTACATACTCCCACTTACAAACTTATGCAGATATGTGTATAATGTAAAAGCTTGCCGTCCAAGCGATTTATTATACTTATACAACACATCTCCCTTTGAAATTGTGAATACAGTTGATACAGGAAGGTGATCGGAAAGCATTCTTTTATGTTATCTTAATTTGAATTTAATCTAATATATATATATATATATATATATATATATATATATATATATATATATATAATATATATATATATAATATATATATATATATATATAAATCATCAACACACAATCACGTGTGGAACAGAAATAAATTTCTGACTCACGTCGGGATCGAACCCAGGTCTCTCAGGTGGAAAGCAAGGGCGTTATCCACTGGGCCGCCACAAGTCTAAAAGAAGTCGGAACCTGAGAGCAACTGCCCAAGTTACCTGGGCAAGGTTTTACCAGCGGTTTTCCCCAACTTCCCGACTCAGCAATGACCCAATAGACAGCATTTAATTCAACATATCAACAGCAATCACGTTAACAGAAATAAATTTCTGAACTTCCCGACCCATCAGGTGTAGCTCCAGTGGATAACGCCCTTGCTAACATTTCATTTGAGTTTACCCCTTTCACTGTGAAATATGATGGAAATGAACATATATATATATATGTATATATATATATATAAATAAATATATGATATATATATATATATATATATATATATTAACAATTCGGACCAGAGGTCATAAAGGAGTTGGAACCCAAGATCTTTCCCGTGCAGAGTCTAGCACCAACATACCAGCTAATTTAACTCAATTCCCGACCCATCGACGCAAAAGTCAACATTTCATTTGGTTTACCCCTTTCACTGTGAAATATGATGGAAATGAACACATGGGAACGTGTCTCACAGAAATAAATTTCTGACTCACCACAGGACCGAACCCCGATCTTTCGAGTGAGAGTCTAGGGCATTAACAATTCGGACGCAAAAGTCATAAAAGAAGTTGGAACCTGAGGTTTTTCCTGGACAGGCGCCTAGCGTCCAACATACCATTACCCTACTTCCCGACCCCTCAGGTTGTCACAAGGGCTTCAGCGATTCTAAAATGTCAAGTACCTAATATTCTTGTCTCTCTTACCTAGAAAACTCTTGATGGTCATGCCCATTTAATATGGGGTCTCAAGACAAAGGGACCAGGCGTCGAGGTGCCTGAGACTTATACAAGGAAGTTTAGCCTCGTTCTTTGAAGTGTGAAAAGAATAAATAAGGGTGTTGTAACAGGGGAATGTGCTAATAAAGATGCGGAAGCTGTAGAGCATGGGATTATTCTGTCGGGAACAATTCTTGGCCTCCTTTTTCATAAAAACTGTAAATATTATCATTTTAGTTTTCGACTTAAAAAATTCTTTAAGATAATAGTCTTTTATATTGTTATGAATGTATATATTGTTTTGTATGGTGTATACATATATATATATATACATATATACATTATATATACAGTATATATATGTATATATATATATATATATCTTATAAAGAAAAGTGAATGTTTATATGTAAGTTAGTGCACTATAGAAATCCAAAGTGCTTGACCGATCTAGAAAAGATAATAAGATAGGTTTGAACCTCTACCCCCTTCCCCTTCCCTTTGTAACTTATGTGGTAGATAAACTCTACGGGTTTATCATACCTCATTTCGTGTACTTGATACCATTAAAATATATTATTGAAAATGCTTTTCTTTCCTCTGAATAATAATTCTTTATCAAGGTTTAGACAGCCACCACAGTACTACATGGATAAAAGGAGAGTCACCACAGTAACACCTGGATAAAAGGGACTGTCAGTACAGTAATCCTTGGATAATGGGGAGAGACAGTACAGTAATAATTGGATAAATGGGACAATCACCACAGTAATACTTGCTGGATAAAAGGGACAGTCAGCACAGTAATACCTGGATAAATGGGACAGACAGCACAGTAATACCTGGATAAATGGGATAGTCACCACAGTAATGTCTGGATAAAATGGACAGTCACCGCAGTAATACCTGGATAAGAGCGACAGTCAGAACAGTAATACCTGGATAAAAGGGACAGACAGCACAGAAATGTAAATGTCTGGATAAATGGGACAGTCACCACAGTAATACCTGGGGGACAGTCAGCACAGTAATACCTGGATAAAAGGGACAGACAGTACGAGGAGATGCAGGAAAATTTTTCTGAGTCCTTCAGAGTCTTCCCGGGCAGGGCCAGGTTGGTCAGCTAGTATATATATATATATATATATATATATATATATATATATATATATATATATATATATATATATATATATATATATATATATATATATATATATATATATATATATATATATATCAGACGTAGGAGGAGAAAGAAAGGACAGTTACTTTCCTGGATGTTGAACTCACAAGAGTAGATAGCAAAACAGAGTATGATATACACAGAAAAGACACATATGTATTCGAGCTACAGGAAGGGTCTCAAGATAGGGATGATGACAGGGTTGATTATTAGCACCTATAGGGTTTGCAGCCCGCCTTAAGTAGAACAGGAACTTGGGTATCTATTCGTATTTCTTTAACTGGGACACCCAACTCACAGGTGGGGGAAGGCGCATCATAAGGCTAGGTAACATTATTATGGGGAAAGGCGCCAAGCCAAAGACGGTAAAAACAAAAGAAAATAAGATCGTTATTCCAAACAGTAACATCATTAAGGATTTAAACAAGAGACTTAAAAATATTAGATTAGTCGGGAATTATAAAAACAACATTCGGAATAAGTTAACCAGAAATAAGATACCCATAAAAGGGGAGGGGAAGAGCAGCAGGGCCTACCTGCCACCTTGTGTCAACTGCGACAAAGTATATTTTGTGTGTGTATGTATATATGTATTTCCACAATGGTCCCGTGGATGAAGTGTATAAGAGATCCTCACGTGAACATAAAAGAAGGTACCAAGACTTTCAACTTTATTCCAAAGTCATCTTTAGGGTACCCTGAAGATGGCTTTGGAATAAAAGTTGAAAGTCTCGGTACCTCCTTTTATTTTCACTTGAGGATCTCTTATATATGTGTATAGGTGTATGTACGCGTGCATATATGCTTGTGTTTGTCAGATTGTCATAGTTCAAAATTGCTAATTTACGAGATCAAAATAAAAAGAGTGAATCGGATAAAATGGACCTGTCATAGTCATCAGAAAGATTTCAGTGAAAAGCATTTAATCATCATTTCGACTGCCGCAATTTTCAGAACAGTCTCTCTTAATATCCCACATTCTAATGGGCCTATAGAGTTCTCTTGCTCTTTTGAATGATTTCGATATCTGTCGCATGAATGAATTATACCTCTTTTGGAAGAATGGATAATTTCATTTCATTTTCAATGGAACTTAATAGTTATATCCTTATTCACTGTGCTCAACTATTTTGAGATTGTTAAATCGTATTTTAAGGAAATAAAATTGTACTTAACTGATAAACAGACATGTAGAATGGAATGAACAAATTAGGGCACATTTTTCTAGCGATTTATGTTAATACTGATATCTTTTATACTCTTTAGAATATTTTTTTTCTTTAGAAATCATTCAAATAATACAGTATATAAGGCCTATTTTGAAATACGGTCACGTGACAAAATTAGAGGCTTTATTGATTTAGTAAAATCTGTAGTTTTTGTATGAGTGGGTATCTGAATCATTTTAACGCATGAAGAAGATAAGTCTGGGAAAGTAAGACAAAGAAAAATGAAAGAGAAGGAAAATAAAAGAAAAAAAAATACTTGAAAGCTCACGCAGCGGTGAAAGGAAGAGTCTGAAATATGCAGCCTTTCGGAAACAGACTGACTCTTCTCTGTAACTGTCAGTGGACTGATTATAGGTGCTACTGAGCTTGTGGGTAAATATGTTGGTGTTTTTTATCTACTCATTGTACTTTTACATTTTCGTTGTCCTCCGTTGGTGTCATTCATTGATGTTGCTTTATTCTTATCTGTAAATTCGTTTTCTTTCTTTGGTATGGACATGACAAAAGTCCACATCAGAAGTAAATTTATTGAAATAAAAAAGAATAGCAAAAGACTTATTAAACAAAATAAAGTTTAAGATACTTCAAGATACTTCAGTGTTGCCTTGGTATTTCAATTCATGTAGTATTGGGCAATAAACAATCGGTTTCACTTTGGCAGTTTGTCAATTTAATGAAAACAAATAAACCATATGTGTTATGCTTTGCTCACGAATGGCTCTGCGCTACCGAGAAGAGGTGATGTTGAAAAAAAAAAAATTAAACTAATGCCTAGTAATGACTTAAGTGGATAAGAATATTTTGGTATATTTGTCTCTTGGTAAGAATTTTGATACCACATACGAAAAATATGCATTTATAAGAAACATCATAGAAAATTTTATGCATAACCGAAACATTTACCTAAATGACCACACGTTCGAAATAACCAGAAGAATGGAAATGTTAATCTCAAAATCGAAAAGATCTGCCGGTCACAAGAAATCTCTGGCAATATTCTAGAGATTACAGCATCTGCGATATCGATTTCTCACAGGTGATTTTAGACCCTGTGGAGCAGATGAATACGGAAGTAACTGGAATATGGAAATGTGGAACAAGCGTTTTTGTAGGTCAATTTGTCGTGAAAGGGAATTATATTGTTCATTGTCTTTTTCTTTTATCTAGATCAAACCCTGACAGTCAGGCTAAGTATCAGAGGGTTAACGCGTACTCATAAACCCAGCCAAATGTGGATAAAACGAAAACAGAATCACAACGCCGGACGTGATATGAATAGATTCCAGTTTATTCTCGAGTGGACAGACGTCATGAGCCTCAGACATCACGGAGGAGAAGAGAGCCTTTGGCTTTTGTGATCTGCACGGGGTCAAAGATGGTACGTGTTTCATTTCAGTTTGCTTTTTTTTTTTTTGTCTGGTTTTTACTTATTTTCGTTCAGTGATTGAACAAGGTCTTTTCATCTCTTACTATTTTTTTTCTCTATTTTTCAAGATGTGGTACTCATTTATTCTTAATAAGTTAACGTTCTTTTAATATTTTCTTTGTATCTTCATTAGTTCTCTTCTGAAATTATACTTTGTTTCCGTGTTAGGATTTCGACTATTTTATTTATATACATTATTTCCTGTACTTTCATTGGAGACCTACTATGGAAATCTTACTTGTTTCTCTCAAGCTTTTGAGCTAATTTCTGAAATTTAACTATTTTCTCCCGTGTAAGTCTGCATTTCCCACCTAACTTTTATGGTTTCCACGGCTTTGATTTCAGATCTATTACTGAATTTTATATCAGGTTACCTTTTGAATTTTGGATTAATTTTGCTGCTGTAAATCTAAGTTTTCTTCTGAAAGTTCCTTTAATTTTCTATAAGGATTTTTCAGTCTTAAAACATCGGTTATAAATATTATTCGGATATTTATAATCATATTCACATGAAAGTTCTAAACAATCGTGAAATAATTAAAGCACATAAAAAATACTACATATATATACATATATATATGTGTATATAAATGTATATATATATATATGTATATATATATATATATATATATATATATATATATATATATATATATATATATATATATATATATATATATATATATATATATACTGTATGTATATATAAGGTGTGTAAAAAAATATCCAACCTTTATTCATAAAAAAATACTCGTATACAGATACAACAATCTTACACTAGTGTCCTTCAAAGTAGTCCCCTTGGGCTGCCACACAATTCTCCCAACGGTTCTGCCATTGTCGGAAGCAGCGCTGGAATGCCTCTTTTGAGATGGCCCGCAGCTGGTCTGCCGCATTCTGCGTGATGTCTTCTCTGGACCTAAATCTGGTGCCTTTCAATGGCATTTTGAGCATTTGAGGAAAAGCCAGAAGTCACGGAGCCTTGTTGGGAGAGTAGGGAGCCTGATGAAGCCAATATGAAGAATGGGTGGGTGCGTTAGCGTGATGCGCTGCCAATTGCCTGCTGCCCACAAAAAGAAGAGAGAGAGAGAGAGAGAGAGAGAGAGACAGAGAGAGAGAGAGAGAGAAACGAAACAATTACATATGCTCAAGTAGTTTTATCGAGTAAAAAAAAGGCGTGCAAATCCCTAGAGGTTTTTTTTTGTTGGGGAAAGGGTGGGGGACCAGATTTCAGTCCAGAGAAGACATCATGCGGAATACGACGGACCAGCTGCGCGCCATCTCAAAAGAGGCGCTCCAGCGCTGCTTCCGACAGTGGCAGAACCATTGGGATAAGTGTGTGGCAGCCCAAGGGGACTACTTTGAAGAAGATTAGTGTAAGATTATCCCCGAGAGGCTCCGCATTAAGGGAGAGAAGGCCTCAATCAGCGTTAACCTTCTGACACTGAAACATCTCGATCCTTCGAGGAACAGCGGAATTTCCAACAAAGACACTGACCCCCGGATCCACGAAACCAGCCACGAGGAGCCTGACCCTCGAGGACACTCAAAGGTTCAACCTTCGTCTCCCTTCCCAACCATCCTCACTAACCGGTCTTTCTGCGAAAATGGAAATATATATGCCGCACTTTTTCCATTGCCAAATTATTCATTCTCTCTCTCTCTCTCTCTCTCTCTCTCTCTCTCTCTCTCTCTCTCTCTCTCTTCCTTTATCCCTCGGTGCAAACCCTTCGCTCCTACCTGCCCTTGCTCTCTACCTAGATTTTGTTATCTTATTAACGTAAAAAACTTTTTGGATGGGGTCCAGAAGTTGAATCCCCGACGGAGCCGTTCGTCCAGGAACACGACTTTTCGTTCTGACTTCTCTTGTATTTCCATCACTTACCTGATGCTTGGAGATAAATGTTTTGATCTCAGTTTTTACAGTATCCCATAAAAAGACAACTTCATCGTATGCTTTTATACAGACAGTGTATAAGCCTTTGTCTATTTAATCTGTTACTTACGATACATTTCCCGTGCATTTTGTTATACTTTCTGTATACACATCATCCTATAAAAATGTGTATACAGCTAATACAGGAAGGTGCTTGGAAAGCATTCTGTCACATTACCTTACTTTAGTTGGATTCCAGGTACATATTTTTCCTTTATAATCCCCATCTGTCATTTATATGAGCTTTCTTTGTAAACTTACTTTAATATTTCTTCAGACTGCTAAGTAAAGGACAGAAAGAGTCGAAAGGCCTCATAGCACTCCAGTGTCTCCCTTTCCTTCGTGGATTTTATCTTTATATATATATATATATATATATATATATATATATATATATATATATATATATATATATATATATATATATATATATATATATATATATATATATATATATATATATATATAATTATGGACAGTCACATCGAAACCAGATGTGCTTTATTACAATCTACCGATGTTTCCAATCCACAACTGTCCCATTTTGAAGCTCAAAAGATAGTTTTAAAATAACATCAAAACGATTCAGACAAAAATAAAAATAAAAACAGTCAAGAAAGTTTTTAAATGTACATTGAAATGCGAGAAGGGAGGGAACGCCTATATATCAAGCAGAAAAATTTCGAGTGACTAGAAAGGGCTCTTTGGGGTTCCAGGAATACTCACGGCAGGTATAGAGGCGTGGCAGAGGACTGGGAGTTTAAGTGGGGGGACAATCTGTTCAGTAAATAAGCATTCAAGAATTGTTAGGGGTTGGTCGGTCGAGGTTCTACCTGAAATCTCAAAATCTTCATCCTTTATATATATATATATATATATATATATATATATATATATATATATATATATATATATATATATATATATATATATGCATGCATATATTATATGTGTATATATATATATTATATATATATACATATATATAATATATATATATATATATATATATATATATATATATACATATATATATATATATATATATATATATATATATATATATATATTTATTTGATTTCCATAGCACCCCTAATATGGACTTTCTCTCATGTCCATACCAAAGAAACAAAACGAATTCAGAGAAAACTTTAAAATGATACTAATGAATGTTACGGGAAGAGAACAAAAAAGGAAAAACGCAAGAATAAAAAAAAAACAGCAGACCACATTTGGGACATTTAAATTTCCATGTTGCATTAGAGACCATTAAAGGGACTAGTCTTTATGTTTAAATAGAGACCCAGTCGTTAGAGGGTTTCTCGGCATTAGTGTCATATTAACAGTCGTAATATGACGGATGATGATTTTATATAATTCACCATAAAAGAGAAGCAGTTTTGGATCTGCAGGTACAATAAATTTTGGAATACAGAAAAAATTAAAAAATGGTAATATGTCTTGAAAATAGTTTGGATTAGAAGCAGATGTCAAAAACAGATATATATGAGAGAAAATGAAACTAAAAGAAAAAATACGAAAAAGCACAAAAGGGGTTCAAGAAAGAATTTGAAACATGCAGCCTTTCGGAAACTCAGACAGACTCTTCTTCTTCCCTAAAACTTTCAACGGACTCATTACAAGTATTCCCTCTCTCAGCGGGATGGGCACCTTGGTGACACTGAACTTACGGGTAAATATGTTGGTGGCGTTTTTGCTTCTTTGTCCTCTTCCCGTACCATTCATTAGTATCTTTTTAAAGTTTTCTCTGAATTCGTTTTGTTTCTTTGGTATGGACATGAAAAAGTCCATATTAGAGGCGCTTATGGAAATCAAATTATATATATATATATATATATATATATATATATATAGTATATATATAAATATATATATATATATATATATATATATATATATATATATATATATATATATATGTATGATATATATATGTATATATATATATATATATATATATATATATATATATATATATATATATATATATATATATATATATATATATATATATATATATATATATATATATATATATATGATTTGGTTTCCGTAAGCGTACTCCTAATATGGACACTTTTTCATGTCTATGCCAAAGAAACATAACGAATTCAAAGAAAACTTTAAAATGATACTTCATATTCTTGTTTTATCACGTGAAAATATACGTTCCCTTAAAAATGGCGGAAAAGCAACGACTCCAGCTCATTTCTTTTATTTTGAAAAATGTTACCTCCCTGTTCAGAAAATAAGGCAGCTAAATTCATGGTACATCCCCAGTATAACTCACGAAAAGCAAGTATCTTCAGTTCCTGGAAAGTTAACCCCCAGCTGGGCCATTCATCAAACTGAAGAATTTATTGTACCTGATAATACCGTCTTCTTCAAGGCCTCTTGGCCATATTTTGTGGTCGGTTTCACCCGCCGCTTGTAAATGTTCTCATGTACATTGCATATAATATATAGCTCTGAAAGATTTGATACTGATGTTAATGGGATATAATCAACATCCTACGGGAATATTTATTTACATATTTATTCATTTGCTTATTTACTTTTATTTACCAAACACATATAAAATATCTCATTTTTGTTTGAATTTATGCATTTCAGACAATCACACAAACTTTTTTGAACTAAAAAAACACTCATTTTAATAAAAATTTAATTAAGATGAAAGGTGAATAACTTTCTATATAAGAAACTCATAAGAAAATTGCATTTAATGAATCCACCTAAAACAGACTTATTTCCCTATTTGCTATATTAACTGCAGAAGAGATATTCTTTTCCAGCTCGGGTCGAAATGCAAGGGAAAGGACACGAGCGAAGCCTAATTCCCAAGGGAGTAATAATTATTTTAAAAGGGAGAATGACATATAAGTCGTGCACAAGTAGTAGACCCAGAATTTCTGAGCTTCATAGTTGAGGGAAAGAAACAATGACCGAGCTGTGGAATCTGCGGTTTATCAATTAACACAGAATGGGGGGTGGTTTGAGGTTTTAATTTCTCCCTTATGTAAGACAGATAATGTAAACGAAAAGGATAGAAATTGTTAAGAAAAAATGCTCTTATTTTCACAAAAGGTACAATAAACTATCCTTATGACAGGCGAAGGAGGAATAGTTTTAATTATTCAATCTTGAGGTGAAGAATTACTAACTTCCCTTTACATATACGCACTAAGGAGCGTATATGTATGGTATGCGGGGAATCTCTACCCAGATAAGCAAGAGTTTCGCTAATAATCTACAATTTCTTCAAAATAATCTCCTTAACAATATAAAACCGGTTCAAGAAAGGCAAGCGATTAACAAAGATTTCTCTTACAACCAAATCAGAAATAAAAATATTCTGTTATGTTCGAAGATTACGAAGTTGGTAGATTTCAAGTAGAAGTAAAAAAAATTGGCAAACGTTTTTAAACCATTTAAACATATATTGGCTTTTCCTACAACTGATATCTGACGCATTGTTGAAAAGTTCTGTAAACATTGCTAAACCTGTGTACTGTGATATATAGAAATATAGACATCTAAGAATAAATTTGTAATGATAGACTTTTCCTGTAACTGCAATCAGACACTGTGTTGAAAAATTATATGGTATAAGTAAACACATAAAATACAAAACTACAGAATATGAGACAATTTCATCTTTAGAAAATTTTTAAAATTATTAATGTATTGTAGACCTAAGAAGTTCCTTGACATAAGTAATTGTTGAATAAAAATGATCTTTAGAGAAAGCAGAGGAAGGAGAGAACAAACTTAGATGCAAAAAAAAAGTGTATCACTGAGAACTGTAGGATATTTTAGCATTTAGTTTAAATTTGATTATCTTTTAGTCAACGTAAAATTGAAATTATCTTCCAAATGCATTTACCTCTTCAGCACATTTGAGTATAAGTGTTTAAACATAAATCTGATTAAAAGAAAAAATAACTAGAATTGCCACCATAATATAAAAAGATACAGTAAACGTATAAAAAGTAACAGTTATTTTAAATGTGAAAAAAACGTTAAAACGGTAGCAGTAATATTCATAATAATACTACCAAAAATAAAAGTTCTTCTAGTATAGAAAATAGGTACAACAGAGACAATTAAAGATACTAAGGGTGCCTAAGCCTACGTCAAAAGCCTCCCACTGAGCCCAGAGACTAAGGTGTGTCGACCGTCACCACGTAATTAAGCGCCATTGTACGCCTTGGAGCACCTGGGCCAAGAGGTTATTAAAGGTAAGGCATCTCTTGACCTTTTAAATTAGGGTAATTTTTTCCTTTCGTTATCTTTTTTCTTTTCTTAATCGCTTTATATCGTCCATTAATTCTGTTTTTCATTTATCCTCCATGAACATGACTCGCCCTATTTATTATACCTTGTCTTTTCTCTTTTCTGTATATATCAGCGGTATCTTCTTTATATGATTTTGCTGTAGAAGGAGATCATTTTTCTTTTGGATATTATAGAATAATTTGTTTTGTCGACGTTATAAATATATTCTCATACCAGTTACATAATCTGTGAATTTTACATGTTGAACTATATTAATTTATTTTTATTCTTCTTTAGGTTTTTCTATATAGCTCTATTCACACACTGTACTATACACAGTATATTTGTGTGTAATATATGTCATTCAGATCGTGCAGTCAAAAATATTACATTATATATTATCCTTCACTGCATTTTCATTTCTTTGAGCTTAAGGATTTTATTTATCAAATCATCATGTCAAGAACGTAGTACTCAAAATATTATATTCCAGAAAATATGGGGAGGTGATAGGAACTGATCAATATTCTTTTCCTTTTTTCCTGGCTTTTCCGATGTACCACGCACTTGGGATACAGAGAGCATTTCCCCACCCATCGGCCTTTGATTTTAAATGATATAGGAGTCCTGCGAGAAGGTACCTCTCCACCGAAGGACGTAAAAATATACCGCAAAATTTGGTATTTGGAATAATTATGTGATGTTGGTGGAACAAATATTCAACTCCGATGTTCACTGTTTGCGTCATTCAAAAATGTGAAAACTTATGGGGATGATCAATTTTCAAATATCTGTCATTATTTTAATGGCTGAAAAGAACAGTACTCTAGGTTTGAATGTCATTTGCGTTGCAAAAAGTCCATGCATGCTTAATTGAAAGGAAGCTTTCAGTGGAAGATGTTTTACAAATATTCTGATTTACAGACAGTCGTTAATCTTGTCATTAATGTTGTACTTGACAGCTCTCGAGAATGTACTTCACTTCCATCTCTCTCTCTCTCTCTCTCTCTCTCTCTCTCTCTCTCTCTCTCTCTCTCTCTCTCTCTCTCTCTCTCTCTGTATAATATACACACACACAATCACAAACACACACACACAGACAATCGTATACACACATATATATTATATATATGTGTGTGTGTATACGGTTGTCCGTGTGTGTGTGTGTGTACACTAATACAGAGAGAGAGAGAGAGAGAGAGAGAGAGAGAGAGAGAGAGAGAGAGAGAGAGATGGAAGTGAAGTACATTCTCGAGAGCTGTCATACAACATTAATGACAAGATTAACGACTGTCTGTAAATCAGAATATTTGTAAAATATTTTCCATTGAAAACTGTCTTTTAATTAAGCATACATGGGCTTTTTGCAATTTAAAATATATACATACATTATATATATATATATATATATATATATATATATATATATATATATATATATATATATTTATTTATTTATTTATAACACAAACAGTTTACTGTACGAAAGTGAATCTCATCTGAAGTCACACGGAACGCGTGCATTTGAGGAATTCAGAATCTTAATTAGACAAAGAGTTAAATCCACGAATCAAGAGACTGCATTAAGTCAATAAATAAATTACTGTATTTCATTTTCCTCTTAGTGAACAGAAGGATCATCAAAACCTTCACTGAATCTTAAAGTAACGTTCTCTGTTTCCCTTTTCGTTTATTACTCTTCATTAACTCCCACCGTTCTATCTCCCTTTGCGCAATCTCACTTGCAATCAGCTCCTTGCGATCAATTCTCCTCCCTCATTATTTCATATTTGCGGTCTCTCTCTCTTCGAATATCCACCACGGTGGATTAAATTTAGGAGTTATTTTACAGATACCTTAGAAGTTCCTTGATTGATTTGATTGGAGTCTTGGTGAAATGCAGTTATTTTATGATGGTTACATTTTATGGCTGTCTTTCAAGTCATTTTATGTGCGCTTTAATATATAAACACATGCACTCACACGATGATACAAATAGATATATATATGTGTGTGTATATGTGTACACACATATATGTACAGTATGTGTGTGTGAGTGTGTGTGCGGGTGTATGCATGTACGTATATAGTATTACCAAGGGTTGTGAGCTAGCAATTAGAATTGATTCAGAAGTTCAGGGGTTAACCGGTTTGACCCATATCTTAGACAATTCACTTAAAAAGTGCGGAACTCTCCTCCTTAAGTATTCCCGAATCCGTCAACCTGTCATTTACTACTTTCTCGCAGTTGTACCCCGTCTCGGTCTCAGTAGTATAAAACCATAAAACACCCAGGGAAGTAATTCAGTAATGCCATCGCTTTCCCTCCTCCGAAGGAAGATTGGTTTCATGGTCGACTGAGTCAAGACAAGGGGAGGTTCATCAAGACCTCTCGGCTTGTGACGTAATTGAATGGAAATGGTGGAAGGGGATCCGTCTTGAATAATGAGACAGATGGGAGGGGAAGTTTGAAAAATCTGTTTTAGTTATTGTTATTACTGCGAGTATTGTTCATTCTTACAGCGTAGCGCATATATTGTTATACAGGGAGGGAAGAAAACCAGGACCCATTAACTTACTAGGAACGCATCAAACACTTCTGTCCTTATTGTGTTCGACAACAAGGAGTCTCCCCTCAGGCTCAGAGACTTAAATTGCTGCTAGTGAACAGAGTCTGCTTCCAAGAAACGAGTTGTTGGCGCTGAATGGACATGCTGGGGAAGGAGAAGAGAATTTGAAAGGGGATGTTTACTAAGTATTTAGTAAATAAGCAAGAGAATAGCAGAGGCGTATAAAAGGAATTGAGACTGAGGCCGCATGAGTGTACAGAGGCAAAGTGAAGAGGAGAAAGTTGTGGGCCGATAAAGCTTGCTTCATAATAGGGCGCAATTATCAAGTAATCGGTTTTAAACAGGGCTGATATGAACCACTTCGTAAATTTGCAAGTACTTGAGAGAAACGTTCTCACTTGTCCCATGCATTAGCGAGGAAAGACTTTGGACAAAGAGAGTCTTATGCTATGTATATATATATATATATATATATATAATATATATATATATATATATATATATATATATATATATATATATATATATATATATAATAATTTATATATACAGAAGGAGAAATCACGGCCAAAATATACACATTCTCAAGGAACAAAGGAAACGAAGACCTCCATTCTTACAAATTTATTACCGTCGTTTCATGACACATGTCACATTTTCAAGGCTAAAAAAGAAAATAATTAGCACTGCAGATAGTATCACGGTATTAAAAGGTTAAAAAAATTAAAATATTTAAAATTCACAAAAAATGGCAATGCAGCTTTAAAAATAGTTATATGAATGAACATAAAACAAGAAAAAAAAGGACCCCAAAAGATTTAGGTCAAAGGAACCAAGGCACAGACTTAACAAGCGGACTAAGAGAGAAAATAGGAAATATGCATAAAGGAAAAGCTAGGCAAAATATAACTGAGTTGACGACAATTGATTATTTAGCGAGGGAATAGTTCTCTTTACAATAATAGACTCCAGGATAGTTAGGTCGTGATGGTTGGAGACCCGCCCTACTATCGAAAAATCTTTATCTTTGATATTGCTTTTGCATGTACAGCATGGTTTCTGATGTTAGAGGCCTCTGGATTCGATAACTTGCATCCTGTATGGTAGCTTAAGCCTCTGTGAGAGTCAGTTCGTACCCTCGACAACCTCCTTGTACATCCCATGCATGTTCCGAGATTACATCGTGGACGAGTTTATTTACATGCAATTGGATGTGAAGAGGGGGCCGAGATGATCCTTGAATGTAAAAAATGAACCAGTGGTTAGAGGATTCTTTGGTATTAATTTAACATTTAAAGCAGGGAACTTTTTCTGAATTAGGTAAATGCAGTTCTTACGAAAGTGGTCATGGTGTAGAAAGGGAAAACTCTCATCAAATTTCATTTTTTGGGCAGTCAGCACTGGCAAGGAAACTCTCTTACTCCACATTTCTCTAAGTTGTTTGTAAAAAAGATTAATTCGGTAATAATTTTGTTTAAAATAACTGGTTAAAAAGAGTATTTCTTCGTGAAATAAGGGCCAGTTGGGTGTATGAGAAAACGCCCTGTGGAAGAGGGTAGATATAGCATTTAATTTAAAGTTAAAATAATACGAGCTATAAAAATTCATACCTAGTCCAGTACAAGGTCTCTTCCGGAAAACACCGGTAATAAAGCCAGTGACATCCCTGGATATCATTATATCAAGAAAGAGGAGTCTATTATCAGATTTTTTCTCCAAAGTGAATATAATATTAGGGTGCAGTCCGTTGATGAACTGCAAGAAGTATTCGGCATTGTGTTCATGTCGAACAAAACAAAGGTATCGTCGACATTTCTCAGATAAAAGAAAGACAAAAAAACTAAGGGGACAATCCTCCATAAGACGCTCCTCCAGAGAGCACATGAAGATATTAGCTATATATATATATATATATATATATATATATATATATATATATATATATATATATATATAGTATGTATCCAGCAGTCTTAAAAAAGACGGACTGGAAGAAACCATGCAGTTTTGAGAACTGCAGTTTTGAGAACGCGTCCATCTTCCCACAAGACGTCGGATAAGGAAGACCTTCGTTACTGTGTAACGAAGAGGCTTTTCTTTTCCGTCTCTTGTCAAATTGCAGCCAATTTATAGCGACTTTATTTTCCCCTCAGGCCTTGTTTACGGAATGAGGTCTTCAATGGGGAGATGTACTAGTGTTCCGAATGTTCTCTTCGGTTGTACTGTATTGTCCATTATTTTGTGTTTCTCTAGGCTTCTGGTATTATAAAGAGGCTTCAGTCTTATTAGAAATGTTTATTGACTACGCGACTGTTTCTGGACCTAGTTCAGAGATATTTCTTTTCCGCATTTTTATCTTTATTGCTATAATATAATAATAATAATAATATTAATGATAACAATAAGACTTAGAGCACAACTATTTTACAAGGTAACAGTATTTTTCATACAGAAATGAAACTCTTGTATAATAATAATAATAATAATAATAATAATAATAATAATAATAAAAATAATGATAATAATAATAATAATAATAAAGATTTTATGTAAAAATTAATTTCAAAATATATCATTCTTATCATAAAAAATGTAGTTCCTTAATGAAATAAAAGAGGCTGGAAACATTTTTTTTCCATTGTATTTCTGTTATACTCTTCGGAAGCAGGTAACAGGTCACGCATGTCAGAAAAGACAGCCGTGAAAGTTTTACTCACAAACCAGGGAAAAAAAAACCACTTTCAGTTACAGAGTGACAAAGAAAGTGATTTGACATTTCTCTTCCTTTCTCAGACCGAGATCTTAAGGAAATGGTAAGATATTAAAAAATAGAAAGCTGATATATATTTTCCTATTCCGAAAAATGAAATACAAAGCGAATAAAATTTAATAA
Source organism: Macrobrachium rosenbergii (assembly GCF_040412425.1). Classification (NCBI taxonomy): domain Eukaryota; kingdom Metazoa; phylum Arthropoda; class Malacostraca; order Decapoda; family Palaemonidae; genus Macrobrachium; species Macrobrachium rosenbergii. The sequence continues at coordinate 58,863,884 of NC_089746.1, read as the reverse complement.
AAAAAAGATGGGTATAAAAAAGGACAACATATTTGTACGGTTTTAAATATTCATATGATGGAAAGCTGAAACTGCAACGAGTAATCAAGTTGGAATGGAGAATTTTAATAAGACTTTGAAATCCTATAAATTCTCAAGAGTCGTAGACAACTATTGAATTTAGTTTAGTTTGTGCTTTCTGATTTTTGGGGAAGAGAGTGAAAAAGTACAAGATTTACATCGCACAGCTCTCCTTAACATAACAATAAGTAGTCCCTGAATGACATTTGAAAAAAAGAACATAGAATGCAAGTTCATTTGAATATTTTACATAACAATTCGATCTTTTATACATTATTTTTCCTCGAGAACGCAACCTCACACAAGAACAGAAACATCACAGTAAAGAGAAGAAGCATGAGATTTGTGATGCTTAAGAACAATCAGTACAACGCATACACTGTCAATAGATAAAATATGAAAAATCTAAAGCACATTAACCAATATCGAGAGCATAGACATTGAAGAAAGTTCAATAACTCAAGGAAAACTGCACCATAATTCAATGAACGTCTCGAAATAAAAATTCGTCAAGATTTCTTGGAATTCATTTTCCAAGACAAGAAGTTACCTGGAAGGACAGGAATTATTGTGGGCTCTGAATAATTCATGAGGGAAAGGGAGAAGGTATATTGAGTTCATTAAGAGATTTCAGTACAAACTTTACATATACACAAGCCTTTTATATATATATATATATATATATATATATATATATATATATATATATATATATATATATATATATATGTGTGTGTGTGTGTATATATATATATATATATATATATATGTGTGTTGTGTGTTGTGTGTTCTTGATTTCATTCCTCATACTACCTTGTCCTTGTGTACACATTGCAATTAGAAATGCACTAGTCATAGGTACTGTGACGACGTTAGAAATCTCAAGGGTCTGCCGGGTTCACTTATCTCATAATACTATCCAGTTCCCGGTTAATGATGTTCTCTGCCACCTTCTTCATCTTATAATTTACTGAACATATCTCTTCTGAAGGGGTGTGTGTTTTAGCACTTCAGGGGTGATGTCTATAAACAGAGTTTTCTCTCACAGTATAAAATTCGTCACTACTTAGAATTTTACTTCTCATACTCAGTAATGATGCCTAAATAATTACCTTCATATTCTCACCTAACTTCCTAGAATTGTAGATGTATACTTTTAATGTGTTGCTAAAAATGGTCTCATTTCCAAAATGACATTAGAATAAAGACTTCACTTTACGGGCCACCTGTTCCAGAAGTTAAGCAGAAATTGCCATTCGTATTCGTAAATTGATTTGAAGGGAAAAATTAAAAACATTCAACTGCACCTTCCATGATTATATGCCTCAAAACGAATAAATAATTGAAATGTTCGTTCAGGAATACAGGTAAATTAAAAGGAATATTTCTAATAAATCTTTTGAACGAGTTTCGTGTTTGTGAAGAGTGGAAAAGGAAGGAGAAATAAGTAATAATTCGTTTCAAGAAAGATTACGAATTTACGATTCGTGGAACATTTAATCTATTTTCCATACCATTATCTTCGTGAATGTGGAATTCTCTTTTTTTTCCCTCTATATCTGTAATCATTTCATATTCGATGGCCCAGGCTTAGTTTGCGGGCCTTGCCTTTCCTGACATTTAACCAGTTAGTGATTTTCATCTAACTTTCTTTCATATTTGTAAAGAATTTGATTAAAAAGATTCGACATGTCCACGCTGCAGCACAGAATGCCTTCCATGAAAACAGAAAAACAGAAACGAGAGAACATGAATGACGAAATATTTATTAGAATAAAAGATAAGTGAGATAACGCCGAAATAAGCATTTCCACTACGTGCCAGTTTCTTACGTTCGCTCACGCAAGACAGTAAAGTATCGACCGGCATTCTGGAGGAGGGAAGGCGCATACAACGGGAGGAAAAGATCGGCTTCGCTGACATGACTTCGTTTTCTTTTGTCTCTCGCCTTTGATTTTCGATATTCTTTTGTCATCCGTCTGTCCTCGCTGCCTCCCCGAGGACGCGTTTTAAAACTGAGGTAACATTTTAGAATCGTGGGTGGGATTTCAAACGAGGACCTGTTTTGCAACCTAGAGCACGAATAAAAAGTCAAGGACGTGTTTCTGAAACTAAGGTTATCATTTCCATCTAAGAATAGATGTCTTTTGGAACAAAATGCGTTTTATAATCATGAAATTTCATTAAACAAAGCAGTTGTGTGTGTGTGTGTGTGTGTGTATTATTTCTTTTTAACGTAACTTTCAACCGCATTTTTTGAACAAATATTACTTCTCTAAATTTTTTTGCGTCACCATTGCGTTCCCTTTGTTGCATAACAGATAAGAAATTATTACGATAAAAATAGAAATAAAAACCTTTTGAACCTCTTTCACTCAGTTACAAATAGGAAAAGTTGAATTGGCCCCAGAATGAAAGCGCATATGGAAATGTCTAAACCTTTGAAGTAGTGTTGTACCGTTCTCCTCCGATTATAAAACAATTGTTCAGTTTGATGCAAATTCATGATTATAATACGCATTATGTTTAAACACTCATGTTATAAATATATAATTATATATAATATATATATATATATATATATATATATATATATATATATATATATATATATATATATATTATATACACATATATATATATACATATATTACATATATATAATCACAAGAGAACATGATTGAACAAATAAAGTCCAAACGTTCCTGTACTCGCGTTTCAGAATAAGCTATCATACAGTAGCCAGCGACTAATAACGTGTTGCGCAACAAATAGGGAATAAATTATACAAGCATTTAAACTGTACCGAATCTGCATTTTGTTTTGACATATCTCTTTGGTGTTGCACCGCGTCCTATCGGAAAAAGCACCAGGCATCAATTTACAACATAGGAAAGTATCGAAATATCTCTGCGATTAATGATAATCTTTTGTTTTCAAAGGGCCAGTATTGATTTTGGAAATTAATGCTTCTCTTTGAACATTTAAATGTGAATTAATACATTTTTATCTGATTTTGAATTGCTGACGAAGTTTAAACGCATTAAATTAAGTTAAAAAAAATATGTATATATGTTACTGTCACAAGGCATTTATCCTAATATACTTAATTAACGTAGAAATTTTAGTGCACATTTTTTTTTTTTTTTAAATATATGTGTTACTTTACTTCACAGTATTGATTTCATTTACACATCTGATGACACTGAAAATTAGTATGAGCATTAAAATTTTCATTGATATTATTGTGTATGTGTGTGGTGAGCGTGTATGTGCGTAGGGGGCAGCAATTTATGGTAAATTCATAGATGATTTATTTGTTTTAATCGGAGTAATAATAATAGATAAAGATAATATAAGAAAGCTGGTAATTTAAGGTCTTCAAACTTGTCTATATTCTTATTTTTCCACGTAATATTTTTTTTTTTTCGAAGCAAATTCGAAGACAAATTGTAAAATAATCTTTCAACGTTTATGCGTTTTTTTTAAATCCTGTAAATGCCTTTAGATCCCAGAATGACAGAATAATGTTAGTGAAAACTTTGGAACCAGTATACTACTAACATGTTTTTCCTTTGGATTTCTCTTTCATCAATCAAAGGACGATCTACGGGTTTTTGGAGATTTTCTTGCCTGATGCTTCTCTAAGTGGAACCTTCAGGAATGGACTTGGTATGGGTTAATTGCAGGATCAAAACTAATTCCTAAGTGGCTTCCTAGTTCTTGGAAGAAGAGAAGATTATAACGTTACAAGAGAAACGCGGGAACTCCAGGAATGTAAAACCTAGATAGTCCTCTGGAGCCTTTCTTGTATGTGGTAGGTTCCACAAGACAAGACAAGAGAACCAAGAAGAAAACCGAAGGATAGCCATGTTTTGTTGATCACGAAGATAGGCCTTCTCTGTCACAGGGAAATGACTAAGAAGTTGATTATTTGAAAGAATTGAAATGTCATTGGAAACTAGGAAATTGTATAAGGATATTATATTCGGTGTATAATTATATAATTGGTATTTTAGTTAATTTTCTGAATTTTTTTATTTAAGGGTCTGTTAGGACCCCGGTTACCGGATGTGTATGATAAAAAAAGATTGTTACCTGAGAAGGGTTATGGGTCACGACTAACAATATCGTACCTTCAGTAGTAGATTGAATATGTGAAAGTTTATACGTTGAAGTATTATTTCTGAGAAATAATTTAAAAGTTAAGATCAAAACCTGAATTTCCAATCATTAGGTAATTGATGAAAATACAAGAGAAGTCAGAAAGAGGAGTCGTCTCTCTGAACAAACGACTCCGTCGGGGATTCAACTTCTGGACCCCATCCAAAAAGTTTTTTTTTTCGTTAACAAGATAACAAACTCTAGATGGAGAGAGAGAGAGAGAAATGGGGATGTGGCAAGAACGAAAGATTGGCTCTGAGAGGTAAAGGAAAAGAGAGAGAGAGTGTGTTAAGAAATGGAAAAAGGAAGGTAAATATTTTTCCATTTCCATAGAAAGGCCATTAATGAGGCAGGTGAGGAAGGAAGACGAGCGATGAACCTTTGAGTGTCCTCGAGGATTAGGTTCCTCATGGTTGATTTCGTGGCTCCGAGGGTCAGCGTTTTGTTGGAAATTCCACTGTTCCTCGAGGGGTCTAGATGTTTCCATGTCGGAAGGTTAATGATGAGGCCCTTTCATCCTTGATGTGGATCCTGTGGAGGATACTCGGGCACCCGGGATTCCTTTCATAATCAAGGATTTCAGTCCCTTTAAGAGGATACTGATTCCTTATATTTCACTTAACATTACTCTATCATTCTGGATTCTAATGACGTTAAAAGGATTTCAGAGAGAGCGCAAAAAGGTTAAAATTTTTCTTAGTAATTTGTCTTCGGGTTTGCTTCGAAAAGAAAAAAATGTATGCGGAGGAATAAAGAGAAGACGGAGTTTGAAGACTTTAAATTACAAGTGTTTGTTCGTGTTATCTTTATCTATTATCATTACTTCTATGAATGAAAATTTCTTCTTCCAGTTACATCCTTAAAGGAAACAAAAATTTCGTCCGATTAAAACAAATAAAAACTATCAAGCTACCATAAATTTTTGCCACTTTCGCACATGTACACTATCACAAACAAACTCATACAGGATATCTTTAACACAATGTTAAGGCTCATACTTATATTCAGCGTCATCAGATGTGAAATGAAATCAGTATTGTAAAATAAATTAACATAAATATAAACTTAAAAAATGGTAAATGTGCACTACAATGTCTACGTTAATGAAGTGTACTACAATAAATGTCTCGAGACAGATAGTAAAATATATACATGACAGATAGTAAAATATACATATGCTACAACCGTCCTGAACTTTACACAATGCCTTTAAACCCATTCAGTAATTCAAAATCAGATAAACATGCATTAATTCGCATTCAAATGTTCAAAGAGAGGCATTAATTTCCAACATCAAAATTGGCCCTTTGAAAAATAAAGATTATCATCAGTCACACAGATATTTCGATATTGTCCTGTGTTGTAAATTAATGCCTGGTGCTTTTTCCAACTGGACGCCGTTATACACCAAAGTGATATGTCAAAACAAAATGCAGATTCGGTACAATTTAAACGCTTGTATATTTTTTCCCCCTATTTGTTGCGCAACAGTTATTAGTCGCTTGCTACTGTACGATAGCTTATTCTGAAACGCGGGTGTAGCAACGTTTGGTTTTTAGTTGTTTAATCATGTTCTTGTACATATACTGTATATATATATATATATATATATATATATATATATATATATATATATATTTATTTGTTTAATTATGTTTTTTATTTGTTTAATTATGTTCTATATGTATATACATATATATATATGTATATACATATATATATATATATATATATATATATATATATATATATATATATATATATATATATATATATGTAGTATATGTATATACAACAGAACATGATTAAACAAATAAAAACCTAATCAAATTATATATATATATATATATATATATATATATATATATAAAATATAATATATGTATGTATGTATGTATGTATATATACACAAGACAACATGATTAAACAAAATGCATTTTATAATCAAGAAATTGTATCAAACAGAGCAATTGGTTTTGAACCGGAGGAGAACTATATGTGTAATAAAGTAATTACTAATATTTAAGTGTATGAAACTATAATAATCATAACAACAATAATCACATCGGAATGCTTTTATAATACCATTTCCATTATTTCATTGTTGTTAAGTCATTATATCATTGTTTTTGTTATCACAATTATTATTATCGTTTCACATACTTATTAACAGTTACTTTATTACATATTACTTCTTCAAAGAAGGTTTAGACATTACCATTGCATTTGAATTTCTATTTGCAATTGAGTGAAAGAGGTTCAAAAGATTTTTATTTCTATTTTTATCAAAATAATTTCTTATCTGTTCATGCAGCAAAATTAACGGAATGATGTAAAGAAATGTAGAGAAATAATATTTGTTCAAAACATGCGGTTAAAAATTTTGTTACAAAGTAACTATACACACACACACGCGCGAGCAATTACTCTAATAGGGTTTCATGATTATAAAAAGTAGTTTGTTCCAAAACACATCTATTCTTAGTTTGAAATGATAACCTTAGCTTCAGAAACACGTCCTTGACATGTTATCCGTGCTCTAGGTTTCAAAACAGGTCCTCGCTTGAAGTCCCACCCACGATTTTAAAATGTTACCTCAGTTTTAAAACGCGTCCTCGGGGAGGCAGCGAGGAAAGACGGATGACAAAAGAATATCGAAAATCAAAGGCGAAAGGCAAAAGAAAACGAAGTCATGTCAGCGAAGCCGATCTTTTTCTTCCGTTGTCATGCGTCTTCCCTCCTCTAGAATGCCGATCGATACTTTATTGTCTTGCGTGATCGAATGTAAGAAACTGGCACGTAGTGGAAATGCTTATTTCGACGCTATTAAATTTTATCTCGGTTATTCTAGTAAATATTTCTTCATTTATGTTCTCCCGTTCCTGTGTTTCTGTTTTCATTTAAGGCATTCTGTACTGCAGCCTTTCTTTCTCGTTCCGCACAATTGTTTTTAGAAGAGAAGGGAGCAGAAAATAATTAACGAGATTTCCGTGGATTTTATTTAGTTATTTATTACAGACTTGTGACTAGAAGGATAAATTTTGCGGCTCATAAACAAAACGCCTGGCATTTCAGTTATGATGAAAAACATCTAAACATGCTTTTTTTTTATCTCCTCTCTTTCCTGAGGGTCAAAGATAAAATTTATA
>NC_089746.1:58796511-58851511 GCF_040412425.1 Macrobrachium rosenbergii | reverse complement strand
AGTCATATTAAAACTCTCCTTTCGAACTTAATTGCCCGTTTTAGTTTCAGATCATCATCTTCTGAATATTGAAAATCATACAAAGCTGTTGTGCTTTCTTATATTTATTTTATTTTATTCTTTACATACTTCAATTTTCGAAGCAGAAAAATATTTAGTCTTCCAGTCTTTTTTTTTTTTTAAATGCGTAAGAAATTGTTTCATGGAAGAACGAGAATAGTAAAATCAAAACGTTTTCTCTGTAATTCTATTATTTAAAATGTCTATTACTCTAGTTTGTGCGTAAAGCGTTAAGGGTTGTCATTGCTGACATGCGTTATCTGATGCTTGCTTCCGAAGAGTGTAACAGGAATATCATTATTTTCTGAACGTTTCTTTCCATTTTACGTCTTCAAGGAATTTCAGTTTATTGTTAAAAGAATTATAACCTTTGACATTATTTTTGCAATAGGTCTGATTATTATTATTATTATTATTATTATTATTATTATTATTATTATTATTATTATTATTATTATTATTATTATAAAGGAGCACCTTTTCTGTATGATAAAACATAAATTATAAAAATTTATATATAGTTGAAAGCCTTGTTATTATTATTATTATTATTATTATTATTATTATTATTATTATTATTATTATTATTATTATTATTATTATTATTATTATTATTATTATCAACAGTGACAATAACAAAAATAACAAGAAAACACTCGAACAGTCATTATACAATTTTACAATAATAAATCCGTTTAATAAATCCAGAGGCAAAGAGCGACACGAAATAATAGACAATTTACAGCAGTACAATCTTAGAGAATACACGGAAAACAAGTACGTATCCCCATTGAAGAACTCATTCCGTAAATAGGGACGGAGAGGAGAGCAAAGTCGCCATAAATTGGCCGCAATTTGACATGAGATGGAAAAGAAAAGTCTCTTCGTTACCTACTAACGAAGGTCTTCCTTATCCCACGTCTTGTGGGAAGATGGACGCGTTCTCAAAAATGTAAGGTTTTGGCTAAAAACTGTTGGATGTACTGGTACATGTTTCTCCGTCTCATTCTCTCATTCACGTCTTTTATAAACATGTTTAGTCAGATACCCAAGTCTACGTGCATACAAACACACGCACATTATATATATATATATATATATATATATATATATATATATATATATATATATATATATATATATATATATATATATATATATATATATATATATATATATATATATATATATATAATATATATATATATATATATATATATATATATATATATATATATATATGTATATATATGTATATATATATAAACGTAAGATATTTCAAGCGAGCCACAAAGCCTTGATAAATCAAGTCTTTCATATTCTCCCCGAGAGAAATCCACCACAGAACGTGGTCCAGGCAATCATCATTTAGGGGGATACATCAAAGGAATAGGATCTACACCGTATATCCTCATCAGCCACATTCTCTGGTGGTTCGGGGTATCTCTAGGAGCCCAGGAAATAGATGCGTAGGATATTCAAGACTAGACGATACGGATATTGAGGATAATCATATGGTAAATTGGGTAACATTTCTTCTCGTTTTGAGGACTTCACTAGACTCTTTTTGAAAATGAGGAAAGATATCAAATTTTGTATGCGTTGTTGCCTATTTGTACTTGTTTATATGTGCAGTATAGTTTTACAAACACACACACACAGACGTACACCTACGTATTTATATATATATATATATATATATATATATATATATATATATATATATATATATATATATATATATATATTATATATATATATGTATACAGTGTATATATATATACAGTACAATATATGTATATATATACATATATATGTATAATTAGAAAAATTCTGTGCCCAAAGTCTTATATATATATGTGTGTGTGTGTGTGTGTGTGTGTGTGTGTGTGTATATACAGTTATATACATACATACATACATACATATGTATGCTGAGTAAAATTCTGTTGTTTCCAAAGTCTTTTTTCCCTGCTGCATGGACGAGTACAGGAGTCTCTCTCCTGAACTTGCAAATTTACAAAGTGACTCATATCAACTGGTCAAAACCGATGAATTGATATGTACGCACCCTATTATAATGCAAGCTTTATCGGCCTACAGCTCTCTCATTTTCACTTTGCCTCTTATACTCATGCGTCTTCAGTCTCAATTCTGTTATTCTCTTGCTTATTTACTATACCTTAGTAAACATCCCTCTTTCAAATTTTCTTCTCCTTCCTTCCCCAGCATGTTCATTCAGCGCCAACAATGAGTTTCTAGGAAGCAGACTCGACTCAGTAGCACCAATTTAAGTCTCTGAGCCTGAGGGGAGACTTATTGTTGTCGAACACTATAAGAACAGAAGTGTTTGATGCGTTCTTAGTAAGTTGATGGGCCCTGGTTTTCTTCCCTCCCTGTATAACAATATAAGCACTAAATAAGCATGAACAATAATCATAGAAATAACAATAACTAAAACAGATTTTTCAAAATTCCCCTCCCATCTGTCTCATTATTCAAGACGGATCCCCTTCCACCACTTCCATTCAATTACGTCACAAGCCGAGAGGTCTTGATGAACCTCCCTTGTCTTGACTCAGCCGACCATGAAACCAATCTTCCTCCGGAGGGGGGAAAGCGATGGCATTACTGAATTACTTCCTTGGTGTCATAGTTTTATACTACTGAGGCCGACCTGGCCGAGACGGGTACAACTGCGGGAAAGTAATAAAAAACAGTGGCAGGCTGAAGGATTCGGGAATACTCAAGAAGGCGAGTTCCTCACTTTTTGAGTGGATTGTTTAATATATGGATCAAACGGGTTAACCCCTGAGTTTCTGAATCATTTCTAATTGGTAGTTCACAGCCCTTGATAATACTATATACGTACGTGCATGCATACATACACACACAACACACACACACACACACACACATATATATATATATATACAATATATACATATATATATATATATATATATATATATATATATATATATATATATACATGCATTTGCATCATCGTGTGGGTGTATGAGTGTGTTTATATATTAAAGCGCATATAAAATGACGACTTGAAAGACAGTCATAAAATGTAATCATCATAAAATAACTGCATTTCACCAAGACTCCAATCAAATCAAACTAGGGACCTTCTAAGGTATCTAAAATAACGCCTCACTTTAATCCACCGTGGTGGATATTCGAAGAAAGTTAAACCGCAAATATGAAATAATGAGGGAGAAGAATTGATTGCAAAAGAGCTGATTGCAAGTGAGACTGCGCAAAGGGAGATAGAAAGGTGGGAGTAAATGAAGAGTAATAAACGAGAAGGAAACGCAGAACGCTACTTTAAGATTTAGTGAAGGTTTTGATGATCCTTCGGTCCACAAATAGGGAATTCAATACAGTAGTTTGTTTATTGGCGTAATGCAGTCTCTTGATGTGTGGATTTATCTCTTTGTCTAATTGAGATGCTGTATTCCTCAAATCCACGCGTTCCGTGTGACTTCAGATGACATTTAATTTCGTATAGTTAATTGCTTGTGTTATAAATATTTATGTCTGTATATGTGTCTGTTTGCCTGTGGGTGTACACTAATACAGACAGAGAGAGAGAGAGAGAGAGTGAAGTACATTCTCGAGCGTTTTCAAGTCCACTGTTAATGGTAAGATTTACCGCTGTCAGTAAATCATAATATCTGTAAAAAATTTGCCATTGAAAAACTTTCTTTTGATTAAGCATAAAAGAACTTTTTGCAATTTAAATGACATCCGACACTAGATTGTCGTTCTTTCAGTCATTAAAACAACGATAGATATTTTAAAATTAATCAGTCTCATAACTTTTCACATATTTAAATGACGCATACAATTAAAATCGAAATTAACTGTTTGCTTCGCCAACTTCTCATAATTATTCAAAATTCCGAAATACGCGCTTAGGAAACATTGCAGTATACTTGTACGTTATTTACCCCGTAGGGGGTTACTGCTGTCAATGCACCTCATGCGGTGCACCGTAGGCATTACTTGAGGTTCTTTGCAGCGTACCTTCGGCCCATAGCTGCAACCCCTTTCGTTTATTTTACTGTACCTCCTTTCATATTCTCTTTCTTCCATCTTACACTCCACCCTCCCCCAACAATTGGTTCATAGTGCAACTGCGAGGTTTTACTCCTGTTACACCTTTCAAACCCTTTACTGTCAATTTCCGTTTCAGCGCTGAATGACCTTGTAGGTCCCAGTGATTGGTCCTTGGCCTAAATTCTATGTTCAGTTCAATTCAACCTAAATCACTTAAAAACAAGGGCCGGTGGGAAAAGTCAGGAAAAAGGAAAAGCATATTCACTAGTTGCAGTTCCTTCTTGATATCTCTGGACCATGATATATTTAGTGTTAGACCCTTGACCTGATAATTTGATAATTTTTAATTAAGTAAAAACGTCAAAATCAAAGTAGATAAATGGCAAAGCGTAGGGACGGAGGAATGAAAATGCAAAGTAATATAACAAATTTTACATACGATCTGAAGAAAGAATATGAATAGCAAATATATTAGATATTGTACAGCGAGTGAATGGACTTATTTTTAGAAAAGTCGGAAGGAAATGAGTAAATAAAAATTTAATATAGTTGTAAATACAAAATATAAAATTCATAAATTATAAAACTGTTAAAAAAATATATTCAATGTCAACAAAACAAATTATTTCATAAGGTCGACTTGAAAATGACCTCTTAAAGGAAAAACAAATAAAGCAGATACCGTTGACATGTACAGAAAAAGAGAAAGACAAGGTATAATAAATAGGGGGGGTCACGTTCATAAAGATAAATAAAAAACAGAATTAAGCGATGATGTAAAGTAATTAAGAAACGAAAAAAAGATAGCAAAAGGAAAAAATTACCCTAATTTAAAAGGTCAAGAGATGCCTTACCTTTAATAACCTCTTGGCCCAGGCGCTCCAAGGCGTACAATGGCGCTTAATTACATGGTGACGGTCGACACACCTTAGTCTCTGGGCTCAATGAGAGGCTTTTGACGAAGGCTTAGATACCCTTAGTATTATTAATTACCTGGGTTTTACCCATTTTCTATGCTAAAACACTTTCATTTTTAGTAGTAGTATTATGATTAGTAGTAGTATTATGAATATTAATGCTACTGTTTTAATTTTTTTCTATATTCATAATAAATGTTTTTATTTTTTCAGGTCTACCATTTTTTTATATCGTTGTTGCAGATATAATTATTTTCACCATTTATGCATAAAAAAATCTTATACCTAAACGTCCTGTAGATGTAAATGTATTTGGAAGACATATTCAAATTTACGTTAACTGGAAGACAAACAAATTTAAACTAAATACTAAAATATCTTTGTAAGACAACTTTCTTCCATCTAAGTTCTCTCTCTCTCCTTCTGCTTTTCTAAAGATCAATTTTTATTTGATAATTACATATGTCAAGGAACTTTTAGTGTCTACATTACATGAAAAAAAAAATTATTTTTCTAAAAATTATAATGTTTCATATTTTATACTTTCGTATGTTTTGTGTTTTCTTATGCCATATAATTTTCCTAGACGGTGTCCGATTTTAGTTACAGCAAAATCTAGATATTTATATATCACAGTACATAGATTTAGCAATGTTTACAGAATTTTCCAACAATGTGTCAGATTTCAACAACAGGAAAAGTCAACAAACGTTCAGACGATATAAAAACGTTTGCCCGTTTTTCTTATTTGTACCTGCAATCCTCTAATTGCGTAATCTTCAGACATAACAGATTATTTTTTTATTTCTGATTTGGTAATAAAATAAATATTAACCAAACACTTGACTTTATTAAACCGGTTTTTATATTGTCAAGATGGTTCTGAAGAAGTTATAGAAAATTAATAAATTTCTTGCTTATTTCAATGTATCCTTGATCACTTGCTCCTCGGTTTATGTAGGATACTTTATTGTAACTTTTGTGAAAGTAGGAGCATTTTTCCCCAACATTTTCTGTCCTTTTCATGTACGTCTTTCTTAAATAAGGGAGAAATTACACCTTAAAACCCCTATTCTGTGGTAACTGATAAACCTCAGATTCCACAGTTCGGTCACTTTCTTTCCCTTGACTATGAAGCTATGGAATTGTGCGCATGCTCCTGTTTTCCAGGGCTCAGATGTCAACCTCCTTTTTAAGGCAATTATTACTTCCTTTGGGACTGGGCATCGCTTTTTCCTTTCCCCTGTATTTCAGCCCGAGCTGGGAAAGAATGTCTTCTGCAGTCAGCGTATCAGAGAGGGAAATAAATCTCAATTTCAGGGAGTTTCATTTAATGCGTTAATCTAAAAAGTTTCGTTTGTAGAAAGTAATGTCACCTTCCATTTTAAATATATTTTTAATAATAAAATACATGTTAATTCGATTGAAAAAGGTTTGCGTGGTTGTCTGAAATGCATAAATTCAAACAGAAATGACATATTTTATTGGTTGTACACAGTTTGATAAATAAAAGCAAATAAACAAGTAAATAAACAAATATATACATAAATGTTAACGTAGGATGTTGATTATATACTATTAATACCAGTATCAAATCTTTCAGATATATATATATATATATATATATATATATATATATATATATATATATATATATATATATATATATATATATATATATATATATATATATATATATCATATGTTACGTACATGAGAACAATTAAAAGTGGCGGGCGCGAACCAACCACGAAATATGGCCAAAAGGCCTTGAAGCAGAAGGAATTATCAGGTACAATAAATTCTTCAGTTTGATTAATGGCCCAGCTGCGGGTTAGCTTTCCAGGAGTTGCAGAATGCCCAAATAAATTTTCATTGCTATGAGAGACTTACTTTTCGTGGGTTGCACTGGGAATGTACCATGAATTTAAGCAGTCTTTTTTTTTAGAGGGATATAAAATGTTTCAAATTAAAAAAAAAAAAAGTGGCCTTCAGTTGTCTCTTTTCAGTAATTTTCAATCCTTTATTATGTGAAAACAAAACATTCCCACGTGATAAAACAAGTATATGGAATATTTTGAACTGGGTCAAAAATATCCTCTCTTTGAAATTCGATAATCTTCAATAATCTTATTTTTGGTAAAATTAAATAATTTTTTAAAATTAAATTACGAATCTATGGAAGGACCTAATAGTAGCCTCAAAGATTCAACGTTAATCAACTAGTTAATTTTAAAGTCTCTGTCATAACCTATATTAGTTTTTATAGAAAGCAGCAAAAAAATTCAGTTAGTACGCTTTTAGAATAGAGGAGGATTCCTTCAGTGATCTCTCTTAATCTTTCTTTCAGTCTTCTGAGGCAAGCTGCTCGGTTGAGTTGAATGTAGCTAGTTACTTTGTTTACGCTACGAGCTTGTTGGGTTTCTGTTTTACTTTAGCTGACTGTGTTGACAAAAAGATGTTTGTACCCATGTCTGTAGCTGTGCGGGTTAACAAGATATATGTAGAACTGGTGAACGAACAACCTCAAGACTTTGCAGAAATACTCATTCGGTGACCATCTCGAAAAATTGATCTTTTGGGGGAAAATCGACTCAGAGTATAAAATTTTTCATGCAAACCTTATCATTCGTTTAACTATTTACGGAATTTCAGCAGTTTGAATGCTTAGAATGAGCTACATAATTTACTAGTGATTCCCTCGTACCTAAGATAATATCATATATTACCTGGTAATTAACTTGATCTAGTTTATCCGTTAAAGGTCAAAGGTCATGGTCATTGTCAGGCTCTCGAAATTTACATAAATTATACGTATATAAGAAGAACTAATGGGAATTTTTGGTCTTGTGTTCAGTTATGAATATTCCAGAGCACGTTATGTAACAGAAAAATAATGATAAGGTCGACCATTATTATTATTCTGTTTACAACGGGTTCTCCGTTGAGTGCTGTTTTTTTAAATGTTAGAAAAACTTAAAACGAAATAGTTTTGATAATGAGAAAGGAACAAATCAAAAGAATTACCAAAAGCTGTATACCTATTTGGAGGGAATATAACCCACTGACTGCATCCATTTACGTTAAACGAAGTATTATCTGCTATTTATACATCCTTTTAACACGCATATGAGCTCACAAACATACAAATGCGCTTGTGTAGGTGAAGACTTGGCGTCCTCAGCAGAGTTAATTATCTATACATTTACGCATGATATGTTTAAAAGCTTTTCCCTTTATAAATGTGACAAATTTTCAACCACAAGACCAATAGTTTTATAACCCGTCCTAGCTCTTTGTTGGGTGAGTCGGTAGAGCTGCGGACTGTCACTCGATGGGCTGGAGTTCAATTCCCCGGCCGGCTGATGAAGAGTTAGAGGAATTTATTTCTGGTGATAGAAATTAATTTCTCGCTATAATGTGGTTCGGATTCCACAATAAGCTGTAGGTCCCGTTGCTAAGTAACCAATTGGTTCATAGCCACGTAAAATAAGTCTAATCCTTCGGGCCAGCCCTAGGAGAGCTGTTAATCAGCTCAGTGGTCTGTTAAAACTAAGGTATACTTAACTTAACTTATAACCCGTCCTGAGATCTCCTTGCAACTTTAACTAAAAACAATAATTTTCACCATGAAAAACAATTCGAATTGCTTAAAGTTAGTGTCTTAATTTAATTAACGAATTCCTCAGCCTGATACCAAGTCCGAAAAATTTCCATAGACTGCAATAAAGAATTTTCAGGATATAAATGAAGAACAAAACCAGGAACTTACAATGCTGTTCTTACCTAAAGTTCTCTATTTTTTCCTTTCTCCCATAAAGTTTACAACACTTCTAAATGAAGGAATACCTTGCGTGTCTGAGAACAATGGTGAATACAAGAATTTTTATATATATATATAATATATATATATATATATATATATATATATATATATATATATATATATATATATATATATATATATATATATATATATTACGGTTGCAGAAAGATTAAAGAGAGAAACCCTTTATGAAGGCTGGAATACATAAGAACCTAATCAAGCCCAAATGAGAGAAAACCAGAACAATGGCTGTCGGAGAACCAGCATCGTCTCACGGAGATACAAGAAAAGAAACAAGACTATATATTATTCACCGCCTCGCATTATATTCATTGCATAGTTTCATGCGCAGCCTCCTGTCAAATAAAGTATGTATACGCCGGTGAGTCTGCCATTATATTTATTACCCTGTTTCATACAAACACTCGTGTTTACTCGTACTTGTTGACAAATAAGCTCCTACTAAATACAGAGCCTAAACATGTTTCCAAAGTCGGACATTTGCACGTGTTATTCTTGAATTAGAGGACGTACTTGTCAGGTAATTTAAATAACAGAACGTCCTGTAGAACAATGAGTCACCCAACAAGCGAGAACAAAATCAATATTTCAACAATTAAAATGTTATCAAACGGTCGGGAAAACAAAAGAGGTTAAGAAAAAGGATACACAGCGAGGGTAGTAAATGAAGGATTTCGTTATATTAAAAAAGGATGTGAGGTATTTACGCTTTCGGCTTCATATCACTAATGAATTTTTCACAGGACACCATCCCTGCCTTCTCCTCCGTATGCAGTAATGATATAGTATGCCAAGGGTCTAAAGTTGAAGTTGGATTAGTGATATGCCTCTCTCTCTCTCTCTCTCTCTCTCTCTCTCTCTCTCATTTTCGTTTATCATAATTCTGAGGATCTTCCTTTATACTTTCTTTATGTTTTGGTATTTTCACCGTGATGTTCGACTGATTTTTTTAATATGTCTAGTTTAATTTGGAGTTCATGATTGCTATTTTTATTGCATTTTTCGTTTACTGCAGAGTGCAAGATAATTTTTTCCTCGCATCATTTACAAGAGCCTATAGTATTATTATTATTATTATTATTATTATTATTATTATTATTATTATTATTATTATTATTATTGCTGCTGTTGTTGTTGCTGTTGTTTTGTTATGTTTCTCTTTCTAATTTGGAAGACAAAATGGAATTCCGAATGTGAAAAATATATAGGGTGTCCATAAAGTCTTTTTACAATTTAAAAAATATATTGCAAAAGCCATTGATGAAATATCTTAATCAGATTAGTTCTATGTACTCAGCAGTTATCAATGTTTTTAATTACATTGCATTTGTGTATTTAAGGTACCCTGTTGATGAAAGAGGTACTATTAAATGAACCCCTAAAAAATAGCTACTCCTCAAGAAAAGGCACAATGTATCTCATGATTTACCGAAACAAAATCGGATACGCAGACTCAGCGAAACTACAGAACTATGTATGGAAGAGATCCACCGTCAGTCCGTCAGTTCGTGTATGGCACAAGAAATTTATAGAGACAGGGACAGTGTTGGATAAAGGGAGGGGTGGACGACCAAGAACATCTGAGGGAAACATCGATCGTGTAAGACAAGCCTTTGAGCGTTCTCCTACAAAGTCCATCCGTACTGCTTCCAGACACTTACAGCTACCACATTCAGCAGTGCACAAAGTCCCACACAAGAACTTGCGATTGCACACTTACAAAGTCCAAGTTGTACAGGCACTCGATCCAAATGATAAACCAAGAACGAAAATAGTTTGCAGTTAACATGCTGGAACGAATTCCTGAGGATGACACGTTCCTCAATCAAGTTTGTTTTAGTGATGAGGCAACCTTTCATGTTTCTGGGAAACTGAACACACATAATGTGAGAATCTGGGGATCAGAATATCCCCACGTGACTAGGGAACTTCACCGAGGTAGTTCAAAGGTGAATGCGTGGTATGATCATGTGCAATCGAATCATTGGTCCATTTTTATTCAACGCATCAATTACTGCAGAGGTTTACCTTGATCTTTTGACTGAATATGTGGCACCACAGCAACTAGATGACCTTCAACCAACCATCATTTTCCAGCAAGATAGTGCACCACCACATTGGGGACTGCATGTTCTTGGGTTCCTAAAGCAAACATTTCCAGACCGGTGGATTGGAAGGGATGGCCCAATTCCCTGGCCACCTCGTTCACCAGATATCACTCCCTTAGACTTCTTTCTATGGGGTTATGTTAAAGATATATACCGAACAAAGTTAACAGGACATCACTGATCTCAAGCAAAAGATCACTGATGCCATTGCCATCATTGATTAGGCTATGCTACAGCGAATATGGCAAGAAATCGAGTACCGTCTTTATGTACTTCGTACAACTAATGGTTCTCATATAGAGGTGTATTAAATGAGGCAAAAAAAAACTTCAGTATCTATTTCGTGGAACTAATGGTGCTCATATAGAGGTGTATTAAATGAGGCAAAAAACTTCAATATCTATTCCTCATTTTGTAATAATTTCCAGATATTTGTCTGTTCATTTGCTTTTGTAATATGTTTTTAAGTTGTAAAGAGATTTATGGACACCCTATATATACATCAGAAGAGCACAATCATTGCGCTAATTGAGTTGCTCATTTCAGTGTATCAGATAATTGATCAATAGATAGCCACACAGACAAACAGGCAGACAGACATACAGATAGAAGGTACGAATATTAATCATGGGGCCGTTCAGAATACAACTCTGACCATTAGATTCAAGTGCTTCTCCACAAATAGTTTTCATCTAATGCTCGTAACACAACGAAACAGGCATACCATGTTTCTCACGAAATTACATCTTTAGGGTAAGAGAGAGAGAGAGAGAGAGAGAGAGAGAGAGATCGCCATTAAGATTTTGTCCTACTTTACTGGGTCCAATGCTTCCTTCCAAACAGTTATTCTAGGAAATATTCATTACATTTTCAGAAAGAAATATGTCCACTGTTACGAAATACCTCGTAAAAAAAAAGGTGGATAGCCTGATGAGCCGGATGACCAGAACGTAGGTTTTTGTGACGATTAGGGAGAATTAGACAAAAATGTAAATATTTTTCCTTAATTTTGATTTCACTAATATTACTACGAGTTCTCCAGGTATCTGGCTTCGTGCATGAAGCTAATATATGTAGGTTTATTTTCGCGCCTTTTATCACATAGATATATTCAGGCAGAATAAATTTTAAAATGTTCCCTTAAAAGTCGTGGAAAGGCTAGCAGAGATAAAGGTGCACATTTCTGAACGATTCACTGCGTGACCAGAGAAGGGGTCTCGAGAAACGAAAACACACTGAGAATTGTAGGAAGGGGGAAGAGAGTGAGTTAAGGGCCTTGTAAATGGCTCTGACCGGATTCACAGTATATTCTAAAAGAAATATTCCGTTGTTTTTCTTTTTCTGCCATTTCTTACCGCAATTTTTCTTGGCAACGTTTAAGGTTAGGTTATTTTCCAGAAACTTACGTATATATATATATATATATATATATATATATATATATATATATATATATATATATATATATATATATAGATAGATAGATAGATAGATAGATAGATGGATAGATAGATAGATATATTATATATATACATGTGTGTGTATATAAACACATATATACACATATCTATCTATCTATCTATCTATCTATCTATCTATCTATATATATATACTGTATATACTGCATATACGTATCTGGAAAAAAACTAACCTTTAAACGTTTATAACAAAATTGCAGCAAATGATGGATTGTTTGATTGATTAATTAATGGATAAAAAGAACTGAATATATATATATATATATATATATATATATATATATATATATAGAGAGAGAGAGAGAGAGAGAGAGAGAGAGAGAGAGAGAGAGAGAGAGAGAGAGAGAGGAACAAGCAGGAAAAGTAAGAAAAATCAAATTTAAAATGCAGTTCAGTTTCAATATACTCTGCGAGATAGCGTCTTTTGTGACAGCTTCAATAAATTGTTGATAGAGCGAAGTATAATATTCAATATCACTGGAGAGGGGCGTGTGTGTCTCGCCTTCTCTTCATTTCCTTTATCTCTAGGCTTCCAAAATGAAGTCACGCACGAAAAGAAAGCATTGCACGAAGAAAGCTTTCATTTCAGGCGAGCGTCTTCTCTGGCACATGGTTTTGTTTTAACTTTTAATTATTAGAATGGTATAAGAGAATTGAGTGCACATGCATTAAGTAAAAGTACAAACCTTTTTATGAAGGAAACTTTTGAATTGTTTCACATATAACTCATCTAGTTAAAATCTAGCGGCAATGTCTTGTAACAAGCACAAAGTATGGTTTAGTCCCCACACAAAAAATCACATGCAAAGTCACATTAACAAAATTTAAGACTGTGGCAGAGCACGAATTACTCCTCGCACTAGAGTATGCATGCCAATTCCCAATTCTGTCTCCCACAGAATAAGTTTTTCAACACACACAAAACGCAAAGAATCCATTGATGCGTCCTGACCAAACTGTTTCCTATAATTCATTACTAAAAAAAAAAAAAAAAAAAAAAAAAATTTTATATATATATATATATATATATATATATATATATATATATATATATATATATATATATATATATATATATATATATATATATATATATGTACATACATTTGCATTGCTTTCCCCACACAGATAAATTCTGAGAAAACAGTTCATATTTATGCTCAAACACCTGTAAAATATAAATTTCTCCCGCAAAAACCCATACTGTACAACATCACCATGCTGAAAACTAGCAAACCATTCATCCTGCATATTCTAACTGTTACCCTTTCGCGTCAAGTATTTTCACTAAAATACCTTTTGAATGTCTTGGAATATTGATATTTGCGAGCTTTGCAGGCTATCATACTACCTTAAAATGGTATATAATTTTGTCTTAGTGGGTCTTTTATCATAATGATCATCATCCATGCATACTGTACTATTTTTCCTTTCCTTTTTTTAATTGTTGCTTGCTCATCATTTCTTATTTTTTTCCACAAGTTGACATTCCGTTCGGGGTAGCTTCCATTGTATGCTAATGGCCAATGCCTAATAATAATAATAATAATAATAATAATAATAATAATAATAATAATAATAATAATAATAAAAAAGCATGGCTTTGACTATTATATTTCACTGAGAATGATAATCGTCTGATGTTATCACAAAACAGGCAAAACAATTTTATGGTCACAGATGCAATTGCATGTTTCCGTTTAAATGTGACCGGAATATCTTGAAAGGGGAATTCTTGGAAAAACTACTTCACCGATTATTTATTCATGCGTACATTCGTTATGAATTTTAATAGGATACCTTGAAAGGGAAAAAACTTACGGCGGATATTAATACATTTTTGATGGCAAAAGAAACCAAGCAAAAAAAAAAAAAACCTTGAGGTGTTAGTAAACAAACTTGCTTTCTCCTTTATGAAGTAAGATGAAAGGAAGATGGAAATTGGTTAATGGCGAGAGAAGGATAGGAACTAAATGAATAAGTAAATAGATAAATAAATAGATAAGTTACAAATCAGTCAATCAATAAATGAATAAATAAATACGCAAATAAATCAATAGAAAGATAAATAAATGAAATAGATAAATAAATGAGTACACGAAAAAAATCAAGTTGAAATTTTCAAAAATTAATAAAAAAGAATAAATATGAAAAATAAAAATACAATACCCTAAAATTTAGATCGCTACTGATTCAGATTAATTTTTAGTAGTTTTGTTAAATGGTTTTCCTTTATACACTTATTTATTGGGTTATACAAAGATATAAGAACATACGCGAAAATGTACAAACTACCAGAGATAGTTCCATCTTTACCTTCGTGCGATAAAGAAAATAGTTTTGTAGAAATTATTCTTTTTCTAGATAATGAGAGCATTGTGATAAATTCCAAGTATCACTGAACTTACTGTTATATACTTTCATTGGGGAAGCCTTCTACACTCTAACGACCCTATGAAGTTCATTCTAGGAGCAAAATATCCCTAAGTATATTCGATGATGAAAGAACTTTCTTGCCGTATTTTATCTGAATGAACTTGGTTTTATTCATTATTTAATTTTCCTTTTGTCCAATAATTTCATTTCAAGTCTCATTTTTAAGGATACTCAAGTTTAGGGTAAAATGTTTATCTTTATGCAATAATATTTGTAATACTGTGGCGAATGGAATAAAATAAAAACCCTTAAGATGCTAATATAATTTTTATGTAAAAATATACCCATCACATATAACATCCATTACGGGTTTGATCAAACCTAAATTAAATTGAACTACAATAGTTTATATATATCTATATGTATATATATACATATATATATTATATATGTATATACTGTATATGTATATATATATAAAATATATATATATATATATATATATATATATATATATATATATAAATTATGTATGTATGTATATATATTGTGTATTTTTCTGAAACACCACGAAGTGCACTGGAAAAGTTATTGCTAGCAGTGAACTCGAAATTAATTTTCCTATGGTGCTTTCGTGTCCAATTTGCATACACGCCCAAAGGTACATAGGTTTTTCAAATGAAAAAACAAAAATATAAGTGGAACTTTGTTGTCTTGGTACTTAATACTTGTCGGAAAATGTGTTTGTTTAAGTGAATATATCTACATACTTAAATAGGTTCAGAAAATTTCTTCAATAACTTACACCATAAAATTAGAAAGACAGAGCACAAAACACGAACAAATATTTACAAGAGATAAACAAATTTTTGAGTGCCTGATATTCTCTTTCATTTATAACATCCAGATATTAATAACTGGGAGATTAGCGGATTTTCGATGAACATTAACTTTTAGTCTATATAGCTTAAACAAATAACATATCATATGGTGATAATTCAGCAGTTTCAAACAATAATATGAAACTCGTACACAGATGTATATACATATACGTTAAAATACTGTAAAACCCACAAAATAATAAAACAATAATATTCACCAAGCTTTCAAAGGATATATCTTTTCTCTTGAGAGTACAAAAGAAATAATTTTTGCACTTTACTGAGTATGAATTTATGTGTGCACACGTACATACACGCGCACACACATGAACACATAGAGGCAAACATAATATATATATATATATATATATATATATATATATATATATATATATATATATATATATATATATATATATATATATATGTGTGTGTGTGTGTGTGTGTGTGTGTGTGTGTGTGTGCGTTTTCGTTTTGTGTGAGATTGTCAAGAGATTTATTTATACTCAATTCATCCATTTAAGTTCAAGTTGCTTTCGTCGAGCTAACGATCTCATATCATATTACTTGTTGAATGATAGAAAGGTGGTACTCTCTGGATCCATTTCGGTGAGAAAAATTTTATATATATATATATATATATATATATATATATATATATATATATATATATATATATATATATATATATATATATATATATATACACACACACATAAACCTACACTTGTTAATCAAACAAGATGTACTCACCCCTGCAAGTTTAACGTGAGATTATAACTCATTTAAGTAAAATAGTTTCTTCAGTTTTGTTAGGTCAATTTGAGAATTATAGTGCAAAACTTAAAGATATTTCTCACTAAGTAAGTGGAATGTCTTACAATTAAACAGCAAGAACATGTATTACATAAAACAATTAGGTAAGAATAGTGAGTAATCAACCTAACTATGGGGCTTTATATATATATATATATATATATATATATATATATATATATATATATATATATATATATATATATATATATATATATATATATATATATATATTACCGTGATTTTACATACACAAACAGTAAGCTACAAATGTCATTTAATATCCAATTTGCTCTACCTCGGAAATAATACCGAGGGGGAATTTATACTGACAAGTGAGTCATCACCTCACAGGATCGAACTTGCCGAACAGTGAGAACGAACGACGTTCAGTGGACGCTCTAAGAGTCCTAAACCGCCCGGCTATCTTTGTGCAGGTGTGTTGATGCCGACGCTAAGCACCAATACCTGCGTTCGACGCTTATCAGTACAGCAGAGGCGGTATCAAATTACACCTCTCTTGATAGCCGGGTGATCTAGAGCGTCCACTGAACGTCTTTGGTTCTCATAGTTCGGCATTTCAATCCTGTGAGGCGACGAACCACTTATCATTTATAATTCCCAGTCGGTATCATTTCCGAGGTAGAGCTAATTGGATAATATACATTAGTAGTTTAATGTTTGTATATGCACTGTATATATATGTATGTATGACAGAAGTTTGCATGAACATACAAGTAAGGTTAAACCTTTTACATAGACCATTATGGCAACACCAAAATTTTGCGTTATCTCCCAGTAACAGATGAAGTTAAATAGTTGTGTTTCTTTTTCCAATTTCATAAAATCGCAACGGGTGGCTGAAAAGTAATGAATGATCAGATGATCATTTTGAAATTAGGGAATGAAGTAAGATACACAAGTTATTCAAATTTTTTAAAGATTATAATAATAAGAAATTTAACAAAGTCTCAAGAGCAATATATAACAAAGATGTTGCTATTCTTCTTATAATTAGTTCTTCTCTTTATACTGAAGAAGTTAGCATTCACAAATAGTTCTGAACTTACTGCTTCCTCTTATCCTATAGCTGCAATTAACCCTTTAGAAAAACTACCAGGGGAAAAAATAGCATATAGGTATCAATTCCTCCAAATTATATTGTGAGCAGTACTTAATAATCTTTTCAATTCAAAGTTTTAAAACATATTAAAGATACACTTCGTATGGATAGTCACTCGAAAAACAAAAAAATTTTTAATGGATTGCCTTAGTAATGCAGCAATATATATATATATATATATATATATATATATATATATATATATATATATATATATATGCGTGTGTGTGTGTGTGTGTGTGTGTGTGTGTGTGTGTGTGTGTGTGTGTGTGTGTATAATGACAGCGAGCATCGACACTGATTGATCTTCGATACTGTGATTTCCACACAATATCAGCGATTTCTTAGTACCGCAATACTCGTACCAAAACGAAAAATTATCAAGACGAAGAGGACATAAATACAAAGCTAACAGAAATATTATTGCAATACTTCTCTTCGTTTAGGCATTTCATGTCCTTGGCAAATCACTCAAATACTCAAATGCATCCAAGACCCTCTCTTTTAGCCTTTGCTGAAAATCTTCAGTCTTCTCTCCTCGTTTCATCATTGACTTTTCCTCTTCTTCTTCTTCCCATTCTGTTTCCTTCGTGGCTGCGAGCGGCGACAACTAGGTTACTTTCGTAAAACTGTTCAAAGTGTAAAATGCTATATATTCCTTGGTCTCCTTAATGATGATGGTTAGTCATATTCGGAGCCAATAGTTATGCTGAGGTCCTTAGACACTATCAGAGTCTTGTGGTACCAGATGTTCGTGTCCAAGACGACTGTGGAAAGAGAATGTAATTATATTTTGTGAAAATACAATATACTTTTTTATTTTGTATATACTCATGTTTCGAGAATGAAAAGATCTAGCACTAGCCACTGACTTAAAAGGCGCTCCTTTGTAAACGCCAAGTAGCAAAAGAACCGTTTATGCTTATGTAAATTAACTCTTTACTTCCCTTACTTCCCTAACTATTTGTTGGGAAAGTTTTGAAATGACAAGGATTCGTGCCGGCATGGTAAATAATGAAAATTATTTAATAAGTCTTATATAAAACCTATTTGGCAGATGCAACATACTGAAACATTAGATATGCAAGAAACTGAAGAGAGAAAAGAATTCTGCCTCCTGTAATCAAAGAGAGAGATTTTTGTGAGAAGAATTAAACTATGACGGTGATTCTCCAAATACTTTTCATATTTCGGAGATATGAAACTCAGATCTATTCCTAATGCTCTGTTGGTTTCGGTGAATGAAAATATTCACTTTTTTAGTTTTCTGTAAAAGAAAACTATTGAAATGGCTTTGTCTGTCCGTCCGCACTTTTTCTGTCCGCCCTCAGATCTTAAAAACTACTGAGGCTAGAGGGCTGCAAATTGGTATGTTGATCATCCACCCTCCAATCATCAAACATACCAAATAGCAGACCCCTAACCTTAGTCGTTTTTTATTTTATTTAAGGTTAAAGTTAGTCATAATCGTGCGTCTGGTAACGCTATAGGACAGATAGGACAGGCTACCACTGGGCCGCAGCTCATACAGCACTATGCGAAGAAACTTCGGCGCATTCTTGGCTTGTTTTTTTCTCTGCTGCTAAGCTTTGGCACTCTCTGCATAGCTGTTTTCTCTGACTCTTATTATAGCCAACAACTCTTCCCTTGGGATTTTCAAGTCTTCATTTTTACATCCTTCTCATCTCTTCCTTCTTTGCTTTGGGTTCGGGTTCAGTAAGGAATTTCCGTTACCTGACCCAATTGCCTCTGCATCTGCTTAAAATTATGTCATCATGCATAACACGGTATTTATTTCCATGCGCGTGAGTATGTATGTACGTTGTAGGTACGTACGTAAATTGATAATTACAACTAAAGGTTTAGACCACTGTACGTTAATAAAAAAAATTACTGATACTGAGTTAGACATATCAAATTCAGTCATAAATATTTAACATGAATTTATACAGGCTGATGAGCTTTAACAGTATAAAGTACTTTCAAATGAATGAATTTAAGATCACCTTCTAGGTTCATATAAAGGCCTGTTTTTAATCAAACAAATAATCATTTATAGAACCAATGATATATTAATATCCTACTGATTTCTCCAGGTTCCACGATGACTTCCATTGGAACACAGTGGAAGTAACACTCGGGCGGAGGTTCCAGGGTCCATAATTTCCTTCCTCTAATCTGCGCTTGCCAGGAGGGGTTCCCTACGTGGTCGATCTGCGACAGATTAAAATGTGTAAGTAGAATGATTGATATATTGCTTATTGGCTCATACCTACTAAAGTCACTGACCCTGTACGTGCATGGAAAGATTATTAACGGTAAGGACCTTAAAATAATAGAATTTCTTGCGTTTTTTATGAATTTTTATGGTTTACCGAATAAACCTTATTTACTTGACCATCAGACTTTGTAAGACACCCCCGTAATCTAGAGCTTCTCGGCTGGATGAGCCTAGGTCAGAGGTCCACAGTAGGGCTCTTATACACTTGGATATTTTCCCCTCACAGCAATTCCCTAGGCAAGGACCCATCCTGACATAAGACCAGCTTTATATAAGCCAAACAAAATTCAGGGGTTCCTCTTCCCGCGGAGTTTTGCGTCAATTTTCTTATTTCCGTATCTGAACCTCGTAATTCTTTCCTAAAAGACTCACGTGCAGATGAGCGCCGTAACCGGGGGTGCCGATGAAGATCCAGTCTGTCTTGGAAGATTCGGCGGACTGAGGCAGGAAGTAAGGGCGCTCGTAATGCCCTCGAAGGATGTTCGCTGCCGAGGAGTCGCAGTTGCTCCTGGGGAATAGGGGAGAATAAGGATGCCTTTTTCATTATTAAGGAGAAAAGATACTAGATCTTTCCTTTGATTATAACCGTTAAAAATTCTTAGGGAATTTATGATAAGAGTAATAAAGCAAAATGCTTAAGTTGACTTGGTAGGGAATGGATGTATTCTTGTTAACAAATCGCCCTAGTTTGTTATATTTACATCGTTTCGCGTCAATAATTCGTCTCTTGTCAATACTTCATTAACGATTTTAATTACGTATATATATATATATATATATATATATATATATATATATATATATATATATATATATATATGTATGTATGTATAACTGAATTACGAAAATATGGAACGTGATGAATATATAAATAAAGATAGCATCCACGAAGGAAATGGAAACACTGGAGTGCTGCAGAGTCCTTTTCGACACTACGCCCTTTACTTAGCTAAGTAAAGGCGTAGTGTCGAAAGGCCTTGCAACACTCCAGTGTTTCCATTTCCTTCGTGATTTTATCTTTATATATATATATGTATGTATTTATATATATATATATATATATATATATATACATATATATATATATATATACATATATATATATATATATATATATATATATATATATATATATATATATATATATATATATGCACGTGGGTGTAGGGTGTGTGTGCATATTAAGAATTGCAAATCAAGGAAAGGAATTTTCACGTATAAAGTATGGTTTCAGAGAAGCGGAAGTGTAACACTCTACGGTATTTCATATACACATTTAACATGAAATTCATGACATTCTGCTTAAACGATGAAACACCCTTATATGTGTTATATATGTTGCAATTTTTCTTATTGAAGAAGTTTTATTAATGTAACTTGCAAATTCTAGCATGCTTGCCAAAAATTCAAATGGGAAAAACATTTAATGTGGGTATTGGTAGTTTTGCACTAAAATAGTTCAATTTACTCATACCCGTTTATGGGATCAAACTCTAACGACTAAAGGGTGAAGAAGGAAAACAATTTTACATAAATTCAGTAATCAGGTATTACCATCCAATATACCAAGGCTCCCCGAGCATATTAGCCCTCTCGTGTGACATGTTGAAGACGTGTCTGAGATTCCTGAATTCTGTCTGGTACGGGAAGAACTGGCAGTCGCGCTCGAAGTTCTCCAGGACGGGAGAATCGTCGGCGTAGATCGACTTGAAGAACTCAAAGGAGAACGACTGAGGCGCCGTCCAGTTCCTCTGTCCGTCCGTCACCACCACCGGGCGGCCGCTGTAGGCGTACCTGCAGCAGGCAAGAATGCTTGTGACATTAGAGAGAGAGAGAGAGAGAGAGAGAGAGAGAGAGAGAGAGAGAGAGAGAGAGAGAGAGAGAGAGAGAATGTTTAGTAAGGTTGAGGAGATCAGCTGACCAAGATGACAAAACTTTACTCGTGCTAAACAAAATTCATAAATACATACAGACATTATATATATATATATATATATATATATATATATATATATATATATATATATATATATATATATATATATATATATATATATGTGTATGTGTGAATGTATGTCTGTGTGTGTTATACACACACACATATATATACATATATATATATATATACATAAATAAATTTCCAGCTCACATCAGGATCGAACTCAGGTCTTTCAGTTGAAAAAATGGCAAGGATGCTTACAACAAAGCTACACAAGTCACAAAATAAATTAGGCTGCCCAGGTAAAGCCTTAGGTACAGTGGTACTTAGGTACCAACTTCTTTTATGACTTATGTGGCTTTGTTGGCAGCGCCCTTGCCATTCAACTGAAAGACCTGGGTTCGATCCTGATGTGAGTCAGAAATTTATTTCTGTTCCACTCGTGATTGTGTGTAGATTATTTTGAACACATCTATATATATATATATATATATATATATATATATATATATATATATATATATATATATATATATATATATATATA
Organism: Macrobrachium rosenbergii; assembly: GCF_040412425.1. Taxonomy (NCBI): domain Eukaryota; kingdom Metazoa; phylum Arthropoda; class Malacostraca; order Decapoda; family Palaemonidae; genus Macrobrachium; species Macrobrachium rosenbergii. Next base: position 58,829,067 of record NC_089746.1, on the reverse strand, counting down.
TATATATATATATATATATATATATATATATATATATATATATATATATATAATCACATTTAGGTAACAGTATTGATCAAAATTAGATGTTTGGATCAGATATACCAATTCTTATCATACCAACATTGAGAAACATTAAAGCATCAATTTGGAAACAGATTCATGGCAGAGGTTAAGCCTGATATTGTTTTTATTCAAAGAATAGTAGATGGGAAAAAGGAAAGACTACATGCATAAAATCAATGTGTACTTCTTCTTCTTCTTCTCTCTCTCTCTCTCTCTCTCTCTCTCTCTCTCTCTCTCTCTCTCTCTCTCTCTCTCTTTAATCAACCGTTCCCCTCCATTATCTTCCTTTCTTTTATAATAAGATTATACTTAATGAGGCCATTACCTTAATCTTCCATGGCCCTCTTCCCAGTAGCAATGTCTCGAATAAAAGGAGCAATTGGTCTTTCATCTATTAAAAGATGCCATTATTCTCCCCTTAATGCATGAGAAATGGATACTTTAGGCAGCTGGGGATAATGAAGAAGTTAGGGAATTATATATATATATATATATATATATATATATATATATATATATATATATATGTGTGTGTGTGTGTGTATATAGACATACATGCATGCACACACATTATATATATATATATATTTATATTTACATTTATATTTATATTTAATATGTATACACGTGTGTGTTTTTTGTTCGTGTATGTATGTGTGTTAACCTCACGCAAACTTACTTCTCTTCAAACTCCGCTGGCGTGATTGTATGTACTCTTTCCACGCGAGTCACCTGACGACACATACCGCACTCCACTGGCGGGCGAAATATATCCTGCACTGAGGTTGGCATCTCGATGGTGCACTGAAACATTAATAAATGAATTATGTATTCAGTCTTTACCAGTGTCCTTATAGTAAAGTATTGATAGTGTATTTTCTACTTTCACACCAGGATCGCATTGGGAAATCATGAAAAGTCTGGCCTCAGCTCATGACCTCGGTTATAGACCTTAAAAAAAAAAGTTAAGGTAAAACAGCACTAGAACTATCAACAACAGTGTTCAGAGAAGCCCGAAAACCAGATCAATCACGAATAGCTTTCGAAAGACCGCTTCCATAATGGAAGTCGCGAATAGGCTCCGAAGCACCACTTCAATAACGGGCGCAATTTCCATGGCAACAAAAGGGATGGGGGGAACGTTCCACAGATAATTCAGTAAGTGGCTTCCATGGATACACGTCTGTTTAACCTTGCTCCCATTGTCAATATTCTGACAGTTCGGATCAGTTCTCTAAACCGGGAGGACGAGGGCCGCGATCGGCAATTGTTTCTCGAAAGGGGGTGTTTTGTACTGATCGTTTCCATGAGCTGTCGAGAGTATTTTTGTTGTTAATATATTTCGAAATGGCAAACACGCACGTGGGAGTAGACTGGAAAACCATTAACTTAGGACACAGATTTCCTTAATATAAAAGTGCCCTGTGTGAGATTGGGTGAACAGAAAAACAAACTTATTAATATATTAAAAGATTTAAAAAGAGAATAAATATTAGTATCCATTAACAATATTTATCATTTCTAATCACTAGATGTTCTTATGTTGATTCCAGTCTTGTTCTCATTGATTTTATTCATTTTTATTTACGTTCCTTTAGCTTCTTTGTCACTATATTCGTTTTTATTTTCATCTTGAAAATAATTTCTTTAAATATTTCGCGGCCCTGCATCTTTTCAATAAGTTTTCTCTACTAGCTTTCAGATATTAACTTCTAATACTAAACAGACACCACAGAGACTCTGAGGGTGCGGAAGACATATTAGTTAGCCAATTTAAGGAGAAAAGTGTTTTTATTAACGCAAGAATACATGTCCCTTGCTTGGAGACTTACCATAAAGAATTTTCCTTCCTGAATCTCCCGTTTTCTTCCCTCACATTTTCTTTAAATGTGTTTGTTAGGGTAAACCCCCTTTGCCTTAAAAATGTATTGGTAATTGCATCAAGCTTTGACTATCAGGAGTACGCATCATCTAACTAATCATCTGTGTGGGCGAATGTGTCGGTAATATCTTTATCTGAATACAAGTCTTGTCTTTGATGCATGTGTTATAATCTATTTTTCCCTATTTTTTCCATTTTCTTCCTCGGTGATTACATTTTCTTTCCATTTCTCTCAATTATTTTAGTCATGTCCACGTATATTCTGTGATTACGTTCATTCCAATTATCCGACCGTTCTCACTGAACAACAAAACGCATGGCAGCATGACCTTTCTTCACTCAGTCATCTTTTTGGTCCTCTTGATTCCTCCTCTTATTGATTTCCAGCTTTTTAATTTCTTTTCATGATTTTCAGCTGTTACTGGTGACTCAGATTACCTTAGGGCATTTTGCAACACGTTCAAAAGTGCCTGGAAATAGGAAGCGCTTTGAGAATTTTAATTTTTTCCTCGATGACTCACCAGCCAAAGAGTAATTTATTTATTTCTCTCATTGATTCACCTTACCTTAGGGCACTTTTTGCTTTGGTCCATGTCATGGGAAAGAAAAAAAAGGAGTCCTTTGACGAGAGGAAGAACAATGCTGAAAAGGAGGAAGGCGGCTGATATTCTTGTTTTCGAAATGACGTTAACTGAGCGTGAACTCCGACATTAGCCAGAGCACACGACGATAAACAGATCTTCGGTTATAAAGGCCGACCAGACTTTGATCTTTGTAGTGGAGGAAAATGAGAAGTGTTTTTTCTAAGGCGTTATGAATAACACGGTTATTTTGATCCTTGCAGGTTCCGAGGAGATCCTGCTTGTTTTCACAGTATAAGCCTAACAAAGGACTTGGTCTTGCTAAAGAAGAGAGAGAGAGAGAGAGAGAGAGAGAGAGAGAGAGAGAGAGAAGAAGAAGAAGAGAGAAGAACAAGTAAAATACAGAAATTGATATGAAAAATGGGCTATAAAACTACGCTTTTGAAATTGCCATTTTCAATATGTTTTAATTTCCCAACGAATGAAATTTAAAGCAGGCCGGAAGTATTGGTCACCCGCACTTGTATGTGTTTTTGCTTTGCCTGTCTGTTTGTCTATATCAGAGAACGTAAAAGGATATTGCTGTATCCCAAGTATTTTCAGCTGGGTGGCGCTGACACGTGATTAGTGTCCTGCAGGACCAATTTCCGACACTTTTTGTTGAAGATTAAGCCAGCACAGTGCCAGCACGGGCTCTTGCTTCCAGAGCAGCCCGTAAGTCTGACGCTTGATAAGTGTACTGAAGGTCCAAGTGTCGACATTGGACCAGTGCTCTAGAATTCCAATATCTGGCACTTGACCAGTTTCAATAGGGTCTAAGTTGGCCTTCAGTGTCCCGAAGACCAGGTTTCTGACAGTGACGACCTAAGGTATGAGCTCTGACACTTTATCAGTGTCATAAATTTTCAGCTGAACCTTCAGGACATTGCTCAAGTGTCAGAAGTCGAAACTTGAGAGCAATGGTCAAGTGTCAGAAATTGGACCCTCAGGACACTGATCAGGTGTCATAATTCAAACTTCTAGGCCGCTTATCAGCGGTCAAAACTTCAACTTATAAGAAACTGATCAAGTGTCAAAAATTGGACCTTTAGGATACTGATCAGGTGTCATAATTTAAACCTCCAGGCCGCTTATCAGCGGTCAGAACTTTAACTTATAAGAAATTGGTCAAGTGTCAGAAATTGGGCCTTTGGGATGCGTATCAGAAATTGGCCAAACAGGAGACTGTTTCAGTGGGACGAAAGTTTTGAATTCAGCAAGGAAGGAATTAGAAGCTCAATGAAGGAGAAGAGCAGAGGGATTGGCAGCTGAAATGATGTTAAGTTATTTGTAGAACAGTGTAGGGCTAAGAGAAAGAAATGTGATGATAAGAGGAACGATGTTATGGAATTGTGAAGGCGGGAGAGAAGAGGAACAAAGAGAAAGGGGATTAAACCAACCAGAAGCAAATACGAGATTACCAGCTAAGCTAAAATGAATGAAATAGGGTAAGAAAATTAGATTGAGAAAATGAAGACAAAATGTATAGAGAACAAGAATGTATATAGAAAGCAAAATGTGTGAGAGAGAGAGAGAGAGAGAGAGAGAGAGAGAGAGAGAGAGAGAGAGAGAGAGAGAGAGAGAGAGAAAGGGGATTAAATGAGCCAGAAGCAAATAAAGGATTAACAGCTAAGCTAAAAGGAATAAAACAGCGTATGAAAATTAGATAGAGAAAATTAAGACAAAACGTATAGAGAACTAGAATGTATATGGAAAGCAAAATGACTGAGAGAGAGAGAGAGAGAGAGAGAGAGAGAGGAGGTTTAGGAAGAAACTAGTAAGAAAGAGAGACATAAATATTCGAGCGTAGTTCTGCACCACTTGCCATAAAATAACACACGCATAGTTGAAAGTTTTAATCATTTCACGGAGGTTATTTTAAAGTTAGAGTAGAAGTTTGAGATGAGTCGCAAAAGAACTCCTCTTCGAATAAGCAGCTCCAGATAATGATAGGGAACGATGACTGGACTATCGCCATATTAGCTGCAACTTAATTTAGATGAGATAAGACAAAAGAATCTCTCTCTCTCTCTCTCTCTCTCTCTCTCTCTCTCTCTCTCTCTCTCTCTCTCTCTATTACTTGAAGGGATAATGAAAAATCTACACACACACACACACACACATACACACACACACACACACACACACATATATATATATATATATATATATATATATATATATATATTATATATACATATACATATATGCGCGTGTGTATGTGATTGTGCGATGCTGTGTGTCTGTTTCTCTGTCTTGTTAACATTTTTGTCGTTTTGTTAATGTTGATATCGTAGCAATGTTGCAGTGGCCGCAGTAGAAAAAGCTGCAACATTTCTATTGATTATTACTGTAGCAGTTAACATGATTTATTTTCCTTAGTTATTTCCTTATTCGCGTGTTATTCATTGTTTACCGTACAGACTGGGTGTTTGTTAAAAAAATTAATAACGTCGTAAAAACTTCTTTTGTTTGTTTTGTTACTGAGAGATTTTGGGCATTCTGTTATTTGGTATACCTACATGTTAATTAACTACGGTAATTGGTGGAGGTTTTATAGACTGACAGCTGATGAATAATTGACAAGGGTCTTCAAAATCTTGACTATTTATTTAGACAGTGATATTATTAGCTGTTACATATCTAAGGCTTTTGTGACTAATGGCTCTTCAAATTCACAATTGTAGTGTAATGGTATATCCGTTATTAATTTCAAGAAAGTTATGGAAATAATAGTTCTCAAGAGCACTGTAAAGTCAGACTTTCTAATAGAATGGTGTTACTCCAATGACAGCGTAATACCTTATGACAGAGTATGAATTTTCGAAGCGGAAATAAAAACAGAGGCACCTTCACTTATAAGAGTGAGTGGCGAAAAAGAAAAGCATAATTATTATTGAACAACAAATTCCTTTAACGAGACCTAATTGTCGGCTGAATTGTAAATCTGTGCATATGTACACTAAAATCCCAGACTTCCTCCGTATGCGTCTGTGTGCGTGTGTGTGCGCGCTTACATAAAAGTGAAACATTCTCTTTGAAAAGGTCATTAACAACGGCACCGAGTCCTTAAAGGAGAACATGTGTACAGGAACATTATTCTCGTGTTTTGAAGAATGACATCATTTTCATCTCGTTGCGAGGAAAACTTCGACAACTATTTCAATCAGAATTCCCACACTCTTGATGATACACAATTTTCACATTAGAGTATTTTTTCATAAACAGAATCATACAGAGCAGAAAAGTATCGAATTGTTACGAAAGAAGACATTGCTGAAATTCGTTTGAGGAATTCATTACTCTGTATATTCATAGGTATTTTTATATTGAGAGAACACTCCCAATAGGTTTAGCAGTTTTTGCAAACATTATATTATCTTGTGATCTTTAATCATCTTTCATGGTTTCAAGGGTAAACGGTAGGACAAATCCGTGAATAAATGTTTAGTAGCGCAGGTTAGAGTCCTCTTGTATTTTCAGCCCTTACTGGTCTTATATCGACTACTGAGGATGAGTATTAGATTTCTGCCACTAACATAAAGACCCTAATGTTTTTTAACGCAGTCATGGTAATTACTAACTCATTCTGGCAGTATTCCAATAATCTTAAGAATAATTCAGGGATAATTTGCCGGTGTTTGTGTTCTTGTGCGGAGAACCCAAGAGATACGGGGAACACAGAGCCAGTATTTATCCCTTTGCTTAAAAGTTAAGTATACCTTAGTTTAACCAGACCACTGAGCTGATTAACAGCTCTCCTAGGGCTGGCCGGAAGGATTAGATTTATTTTACGTGGTTAAGAACCAATTGGTTACTTAGCAACGGGACCTACAGCTTATTGTGGAATCCGAACCGCATTATACCGAGAAATTAATTTCTATCACCAGAAGTAAATTTCTGTAATTCTTCATTGGCCGGTCGGAGAATCGAACGTGGGCCCAGCAGAGTGATAGCCGAGAACGATACCAACCCGTCCAATGAGGAACTATTTGCAAAAGAAAACATGAAAGAGATAAAAACAGGGAAAAGGAATGGACCTATCACCGGACGTAGGTCAAATGTCAGAGCTCATATTTGCGAAACCCAAGTCAAGAATCTTTTCAGACACTGATCCAGGCTGGAGAACCTTAGCAACTTATTTCGAGTGAGCATTCAGGATTCTCGTGATGGTATCTGTTACTTTGTGATAAATCATGAAATTTTCCCTAGTCAGTTACATTTGACTAGTAGAAAATTAGCTTTGAGAACCACTCCCCCCCCCCCACCCACCAGATATTTCCAGGATTTTGTATAGTGCTATTGAGGTTTCGGGATTTTATAACACAGATCTCAGGCAGTGGGTGGTAAGGGTGGGTAGGATGGAAGCCCATTCCTTGAAAAAACTTTTGTGGTTCGTTTCCCTATGTTGCATATTGTAGCTAAGGGACGTGCTGAGAGTCATCAAATTATACCTTCTGGAGCCAACCACTGAAAATCAAAAGTTGTATGACACAGACAAACAAACACACACACGCATATATATATATATATAATATATATATATATATGTGTGTGTGTATATATATATGTATGCATATAATACAGTATATATATATATATATATATATATATATATATATATATATATATATATATATATATATATGTATATATATATATATATATATATGAACTTATGAGTGCGCGTGATTATGTCCGTTTATGTATACTATCTTTATCTGAGATAACATGCGCCTATAATTTTATATTTGAAGCTCTCGCTCGGTAAAGCACCAGTGCAATCAAGCGGACTGTCTTCCAAGCACATTCGAAATGTCAGGGAAATATCACGAACCCCGTGAAATACTTATCCCCGACGGTGATGCGCGGCTGAAGATCCTTCTTGTGTATTCAAGAAGATCAAAGGAGGTGAATGCTCGATTAAACCCCAGCTTCTTCATTTCGGCTCCCTGTGGAGTTTTCGTGGCTTCATTTGAATCGCGGGTGTTTTCGCTGGAAGGAGCGTTTTGCATACGAATGTCCGTGGAGAGAGAGAGAGAGAGAGAGAGAGAGAGAGAGAGAGAGAGAGAGAGAGATAGAGAGAGAGAGAGATCCTCACGTCTTCTCCCTGTTGTAAGGTATGGCTCCGAGAGGTATTATCCTTCTGGTCGTCAGCTGTTATCTTTGGGATGAAGTTGCTAGACTGACCACTTACTTATGGGTTCTATATATCAGTCGACTGTTGCATTGTTTGGTGGTCATACCTTCATTTACTAAATGGATTCTCCATTGTTTAATACGTATATAAATACATACATGCACACACACACACACACACACACACATATATATATATATATATATATATATATATATATATATATATATATATATATATATATATATTAATATTTTTTATTACATACACAATTGTTCTGTGTATTAATATAATTACTAACAGAACCTCATTCAAACTGGAAGGTATCTAGTGGAGATATTTATTCAAAAAAGTTATAAGCTCTCTAAGACAAATAGTCCTCATTGTCAAGTATCAGGGTATATATATATATTATATATATATATATATATATATATATATATATATATATATATATAGTGTGTGTGCAACGGAACCCTCCGGAGGGGAGTGCCGTAAATCGTACCGCCCTAATTCCCTTCAGGGACTTCCGGTTCGCAAGGGAACAAGTCGCTCCAAGGGAAATCCATAACGTGTTCCTGTTGGGCAAGGGGGAAATATTTACATATCGGAAATCTATGAGCAGTGGAAATGTCCCAATACGTTCATTTTTTATATCTCCTTTCTATGGAAACTAAATACGAGGGAAGCTCTTAGCAACGAGTCTTTGTGCGAGGTTTTCCTTGAAAAGAGAGAGAGAGAGAGAGAGACCTACCATATGGATAGTAAAAGTAATTTATGGTTATTATCGTTTGCGTGCCCTGCACAAGTATGTCTTCAAAATAATATTGATGTAAATGCATGTTGCTTATTGTTCTGAAAAAAAATGAGAGAGGGAGGGAAGGGGAGGGGGAGGGGGTTGCTGTATGCCATGCACAAAACAGTTCTCTAAATTATCTTCTGTTTCGTATAGTGTCAATGTATTTATTTCCACCCAAAATTTGCCTTTACTTTTTTCTTTTTATATTCATTTATCCTTTTTCTATGAGGGCTTTTATCTCCACGGAAACTTGCTCAGAAAATTAATAGCACTGTGTTCATGAATGAGCACATAATAAGGAATTTCCTAATATCTTTCATTTGGCCAAAGTGACCAGTAAGCGTTTCAGTTCATTATCAACTGTCTTTTTTTGTTATCTATATGTTTTTTTTTTTTCAATCTAGAAGTGCTGAAGTATGAATGACTGATATTCCTGTTTCGTAAAAATTTATACCAAGCTTTTTGCTTCAAAATATATACAGCAAAGTTCATAATTTTCGACGCCAGTTAATTTGACCTAATCAATCAATTGCTTCAAAAGATAAAGCAAATTAGAATCGCCTGTATGACTCAGTTTTTGCGTAAGTCGTTTACTATGCGCATTGCCTTCATCGTAAGTTGGATTAATCTTGGGGTAATGCTCTTAGGGTTTCAGCAGAAGCTCATTTCGTATTCAGAAGAGAGAGGAAGAGGCTGACAGCTAGGCTTAGGACTTGCCTCGCATACTTCAAGGATTATAATTAAACACACGTTGATACGGGGCAGACTAATAATCTGGATAGAATATGTGCATTTACGGGGCTGGATTAAGTCTAAAGAGACTGAATAAAATGTCTTAGTTTTCTCAGTGCTAAACAAAAGAATTATTATTCTGTATTCCCTCAAGGTATATGAATCTTCGAACTACATAAATCTGGTGCTGCTATATTCGATACATTTTGCAACAGACTTCTATTATCGACGTCGGAATTGCACCTTAACTTTGAATTCTGAGACCAAAATTTCGGGGATTTGAGAATAACTCTGAAACAGTGTCGAGACATTTCCTTTTTTAAAGTGGATAGTATTGAAGAGGAGAAGAGATTTCCAGAAACATTACAGTTATAAGTATTTGGATGAATGGGATTAATTGTCATTCATAATTATCACATAAAACTACGCATAACTATATACAAATACTAGAATGTTAAGTGAATGTGATGAACACCTGACCTCACTCTACTTATTGACCCTAAGCTCGGAAACGGTGCCAAATTGCCTTTACCATTATAAGTGACGAATTTGCCAGCACGTCTCTCATTCACCAAACATATTAGTTTTAATGAGTATATATAAAATTATGCAGTTACGATTTTGCTCTGTTTACCCCAACACATTCCTCTTAGCTCAGTAGAAATATTCTAAACATTTTTGATTCACAATCTTAACCATTTGTTCGTCCTAATTTCTCTCATTGCAGTTATTTGATACTGATTGAACAGCCCCCTTCGCACTTGATACGTTTACAGTTGCTTTCAGCTAAATACCCAGCGCCTGAAGTGTTAGCTCTTATTGCTAATTTTCTGCATGTATTGCAGCCAATGTGTAATTTTGCCCAGTTTTTTGCTTTATTCATCAACGCCGGAAAAAGTTACTATTGTTTGCTTTTTCCTTTTTTTTTTGTTGCTTTACTTGAGCTTAGTGATTTTTTTTTATTTCTGCCGCATGGCCGACTGTTTCCCGATTGCCTTTTTTTTTTTCTAGGTTTCCATTTTCTCCTGACATTGCATGAACGTTCAACCTTGATGTTTGTTACGTATCGCCCTTTTTTTATTTATCTTTCGGTTATTTATCACTGCCTACAATCGTCAGCTTTTCTTTTCTTTTTATTTGACTGGGCCTCACATATTTTTCTTCATTCTAAAAGGGTTTTTCAGACGAAATTTTTGTGCTTGGGGCTTTTCAGTTCGTTAAAATTTTATAAACTTTTAATCTGAGAATTCTTCACATGTAGATGGGAATAAGCATCTACTGTCAATGTTTAAGAATAGTTTCCTTTTCTGGGCTGTCGTTCTAGCTAAATTACTGTAAGTCCACGCTGAAATTGACGAATTGCCATCTTTTCCGATAGTTCCGAATTAGTGTTTCTCTTCATATGAACGACGTGTATTCAATTTTTTTCTCAGAAAATGCTTAGTTACATTTTTAGATAAAAATCTCCTGTTCATATTCACGCTGGCGTTTACATCCTTTATTTTGCATCCTGATAGGTGTTGCCACTACAGATCACATGGAAGCACTGTATCTGATAATTATCTACATTATATGTTTGTTCGTAGAAGTTTTGATGTTTATATACACATATACGTCACAAAATAGCCACTTAGCTTCACTGTGTATACCGTATATATACTCATATTACTCGTAATAGTCTTCAATAAGACGGGATGGTTTAGATTCCGGATTGTTTAATTTCCAGAGTACAAACTTACGAAGGTATACGGTCTTCCCCGTCAGGTACCGATGCACGGAGGTGATAACAACTACGCTTGGGTATTTATGCATGTGTTCCACTCAGCATCTGGTGTTTTCTTTTTCTAATCACTGGGGTGGCCTGCCCGTTGATCTTCAGCTCCACCTGTTCTTTCCTGCAGTCTTTTTGATCTCCGTGGTCCTGTGCTTCATCCTTCGTTGTTCAGAATTATCTACCTGCTGCCCATCTTTTTGTTTATGTTTTTAAAAATTCTGGTATAATATCTCACAAGTAATATTGTCGTCAAAATTATCCCCAACATTAACATTGCCTTCCATCGTTTTTTCATAAGTGTAGATGAGGGCGCTCTCTTGGATCACCCTCGCTGTCTTACCCTTGTTGTTATGTGTGAAATCTGTATTTTTCCTGTTAATGTTATGGTTGTAATTCCAGAAGTGTTTGCCCAGTGCCGAGGCTTGGTTGTAAAGGAAAATGTTCTGCTTATGCTGGCTTGTTCTCTCCTTGCACAATTTGCCGCTCTGACCAAAATATGTATTTTATCACAACTGTCACAAGCTGCTAGGTAGAATCTGCCCCCTTTCTCTTCGCCTTTTATGGGTTTTTATTTCTGATTATTGCAAATCGTGCAAGGAAAGAGCAAGCCAGCATCAGCAGAACATTCGCCATGACAACCAAGCCTCGGCATTGGGCAAACACTGCTGGAATTACAATCGTTACATCGACTAGAAAAATACAGATTTTATACATAAAAACAATTATAAAACATCTAAGGTGATTGTAGAGAGTGCCCTCATCAACTCTTATGAAAAAACAATGGAAAGCAACGTTGTGAATAATTCTGAACAACGAAGGGTGAAGCATATGACCACGGAGATCAAGAAGACTGCAAGGAAGGCAGGAGGAGCTGAGAATGAACGAGCAGGTCACCTCAGTGATTAGAAACAGAAAACAACAGATGATGGAGCACAAACATATATACCCAAGTGGAGCTGTTATCACCTCAGTGCAACGCTACCTGAAGAAAAAGACTGTATGTCTTTTGATAGCTTGTACTTGGTAAATTAAAGAATTTGGAATCTAAAACATCCTGTTTTATTGAAGCCTGATATGAGTACCATATATATATATATATATATATATATATATATATATATATATATATATATATATATATATATAACTGAATGTTGTCTTACTCATTTCAATCACTCAATAAAAATTCAATAAATATTCTAAAACAAATGCATGAATGAATACGCTATCCCCAAAGGGAGAAAGAGAGGTCAAAGGTCACGTCGCATACGAAATATCCACTAAATTCCGTATGTCAAAACTGACAGCAAAGCTAAATAGCCAAGAAAACTGGGTGGTGTGGGAATTTATTTTTTCATCGTTTATCAATTTGAAAAAAAGATGGTCCAAAATTTCATAGTGAATTGTAAATGAAAATAAGGTGGAATGAAAACAAAAGTAAGAATAAAAATGAAAATAAAGGTTGGGACTTTATTTATCATCGTTCGGTTACCTGATTATTTGACTCAGAACTAGAGAAATCAGACTTTCATATAAACAAAATTATCAGTGAATGTGTTTCTCCATATATACTGTATGTATATATATATATATATATATATATATATATATATATATATATATATATATACTGTATGTATATATATATATATATATATATATATATATATATATATATATATATATATAAAACAGCTTATCTAATGGAAATATGCGTATAATAGGAAACTTATATAGATTATATTAATCTTTAATCTTGGATGTAAGCTCAAACACTTAATCTGTTCATTTTCATTCCCGTAAGTGATTAGTGCCTCAGTGCATCTCACGTGGTTCACTGTAGGTATTATTAAAGGGTGCTTGCAGCGTCCAATCGTTTTCTTACTTTAGCCTTTTATTATACCTCCATTCCCTCTTCCTTTACTCAATCTATATGTTCAATCTCTCAATTATTTCCTAGAGTAACTGTGGCGTCTTCTCCCAGTTCCACCTTCAGATCCTTGCACTTCATCTCCTTTGTTTTCTGGGTTCTCCTAACCACTCCAAAAACCCTCGTTTCACTGTCTTAAGCATTAAATGGCCACAAGTGCCCTAGTGCTTAGCTTGATAGCCTAAATTTCATAAAATTAAAAAAGAAATAAACCATTTTTTTTCTTATTGCGATGGAGGAGGAAGCAGCACATGTCACAATTGTTATTTGTTTTATGTGTGAACTCTTCCTTTTGCCAACTCGTACTCTTCCTCGTACAAACATGACTCGAAGAATAGGTGATTTTTTTAGTACATATGTGATTTCCCCCAAAAAAATATTTTAGGAGTCAAAAAAAGGCTAGGTGTGAGTGGCCAATAACCAGTAAGACAAACTTGTACTATCTGTAGATAATAGCATAAGTAAAATCATTATTACCTAACTTTACAAAACGTGATGTATGTTTATGTTTATATTCACTGTTTGTGCAGTGGTGATAGTTTACAGAAAATAAACTCCTCAGAATGATGGTGCATTATGGTACGAGCTTCGGGTCGGTACGTAATCTACCTAGATCCGGGGTTGCCATCACGATCCTATCTTATTTTTCCTACATTTTATTTTTATATGGGTACAATAGTCCCTTGTAATCGGCATAAATGTTATGAGTTTTACCTATATTCCTTAAGGGGGCACAGCAAGTTTTCACTGAAAAAAAGGGTTGTAGATAACAAGAGGCAAAAGAAATAAAGTTACCTCTAAATTTCTATGGGAAAAACCTTAGAAATAATATGCTATTTTGAGTAGGGGTGACAAATATGGTGTTAAGATTATGTATTTTCCTAACGTGAAAAATGGATTCCTTTCTCGATATCCATTTTGCATTTCTAAATAGTGAAGACCTAAAGAACACACTAAAAACCATCCTTTTTAATTTCCTTGATACGCCTACATTTATCACAAGAACTATGAAGACAGACAGTTAGACAGACAGACAGACACTGGTACTTGGTCTCCATACTCTACGCAAGCGTCAGCTTATTTTCAGCAGCAGAGCGTGTGTTTGTGCGGATGTACGAGAGAGAGAGAGAGAGAGAGAGAGAGGGGAGGGAGACGCAAGCAGAGGCTCTGCAGGCTTTAGAATTAAATGCAAACTCCGATTTCGAGAGAGACTGAAGAGAATCGATGATCCAGCTCCGGTGCTTTAGAAATCCTCTTCCACTTTGCAAGATCCAAAGACAACTTGGGTCTCTTTTTAGTGTGTTCATTGGTCCATGAAGCGCCATGCCCCATTCACGGAATTTTTGTGTATATATATATATATATATATATATATATATATATATATATATATATATATATATATATATATATATATATATATATATATATGTATATACACACATTCATACATACATACTGTATATATACCTGTATATATACAGTACATACGGTATGTGTGTATGTATGTAAAAGTATATTAGTCTTGTGGGCAAACTCACTATGAATGTTAATAAACCATTCCTACGTACATGAAATATCTGTATTCCTTTCCAAAGCTCACTTGTTAATTTTCATTTGGATTTTCATTGACATTTGTAAACCTGCTGAACCAACAAGAAAAATTTTACAGTAAAACAAAATAAACATGGTCTCCAGAATTCACAGTGACCCTTTTCCGCTTGCAGCAAACTCCCATGGTCTATTTGAAATAGTGGGAATGATATCGCTTACTATCTGCCCATCATATGGAAGGTGGAAATGAGTAATAACATCACGATAAATGTGATAAAGCAACAGGTGTAGAGTATCATCTTAACTCAATCAAAAAGAGTTCGAGAGCTCTTGGAGACTCGCTGGAACGATAAAAAAATTAGTAAAAATATTCAGAGGCCTATTGATGGAACACCATGTTTGAAAGAAAGAAAGTTGAATGTCTAGGTCCCGATGTGGAAAATCATATATGCAAAAGATTTATGTGATATCACCCAAGTACAATCGACTGTTGATGGTTAAAGGGAAAGTATATGTTATCGTATTAAAGATAAAGCGACAATGAGAATAGAGACCTGATGGATGAGTTATTAACATTCATATTGTACCCTAAGGACGTCACGTACCATCATGAAGTAACAGCTAAAGTATCTGATGGGGGGAAGGGGCGAGCGCAGTTGGACCGGAGTTGGGCTATAACACGTCTGAACATGTTTTGCATTAACCACAGAATACTATCTTTACAAAAAAGACGTACGATGTTATTATTATTATTATTATTATTATTATTATTATTATTATTATTATACCAGTGGGAAATAGATCCTCCTTTAGATAAGTCTAACTGAATTTCACTACTGCATTAACAGCATTGTTTTTATGTAGAATCTTTCTATTTAGCGAAAAACGCATTTTTCTTCTGTAGGAAGTTGGTTATGTAAATATCCAAAAGACATCGAAAGAGCGCATTCCTTTCTTAAGTAAAGGGCCTAGGCGTTTCACACATATACGACTGAGCGTCTTCAAGTGGAAGAAGGTGCAATAAATGAGATTTATGAAAAGGTAAACGATATATACGAGGATTGGTCTGCGATGAAAAGACAGCAGTTGCTGATTGGTCTATTTTTATGTCCATGGCGCTGCGCGCTGGTTGGTTGGTCATGTTAAACTGGTGTCCGACTGGTTGTTTCCTTTGACTGCTTGGTTATCTGTTTTTAAAAGTTTAAAGGTCTCTCATGAGCGGCAAAGGAAAGGTAAGGCATTGCGCAGTCGCACAATGTCCTAGAGATCGAACGCATACATGTCCGGCGCTTATGCCCCTCTCCGTCCAAGCTAAGAACAGGAAAAACCAGGCGGGTACTGATGACTCGGTGGCAGACCTATGGGCACCCACCCTCTCAGCCCTAACTCAGGCAGATCTTGTTACTATAACAATCTTACGTAGCCATGAGCGGAGCTTGAAACCGGGACAACCACACTGTCAGTTCCAGGCGAAACCAAGTGAGCAATGTCAGTGGTGGGAAAGAGCCCCTTAATCTGAGTGAAATACATCGTACCAGAAGACTGAAGTCAGTCCCAGTCTCCACCTCCTCACGTAAACCGACAGTAGCGTGGCAGTTAAAAGCACTCATTTCCTTTCCCAATCAGCTGGGGGACAGTGCTACCAATCAGCTCCACGGCCATGTAAATCACCCAATCGACGACAGTTTTCTCTCCCCTATAAAACTAGCCATCTTGTAAACAATGTACTGTTTTCATACATATCATTCTCTGTCACTGACCACAATAGATGTTTTATAGTTATATGGGTGAAACGTCTTGGCCCTGTAATTAGTGAAAAAATACACTTTATAGCACTGTCGTTTAGTTATTTGCTTCAGCTCATTTCCTTCAGAAGAAAAATATGTTATTCACCAGATAGAAAACATCCTATGTAAAAGCAACGTTGTTGATACATTAGTTACACTTAGTTATCATCAGTGTTATTCAAGAAGAGAAAGCGCTAATTTATAACAATTCTGAAAGCCCATTAACTTGGGAAGCAAGCTTCCAAGTAAAACAGTGTATAGCATTAATCAGTGACTGCAGAACTAACAAGGAAGTGAGAATCATGGGGTCGACGGAGAATATTGAATAAAGGGGGCCAACTGACTTCATGGCTTACATGTGTGATCTCTGACAGAAAAATGTGAATGGCGTATGCTGAGATGGAAATAATCGTTCATTTACATAAATATCCACTATGATGTTTATGTCATTTTCATCGGTTGTGAAAATAGTAGCCAGTTGCTCGCTGTAAGCATGCTAAAGTTGTCTTTTTTCAGCATGTATATAGATCTTTTATATATTTATTCATTATATATCTTCTTCTTCTTCGTTTAACGTGCTCTTTGCCTTCTTTTGAAGGACTTTGATTTGGCGTTTGGGGTAGGCCGTAGCCTCGATCGGCTGCCCTGCCTGACATCGCTTAGACCCCGGTAGCAATGTGTATATGTATCGTGCCAAATCCCCAGCTCCCTTTCTATATATATGTATATATATGTGTGTATATATAACCTCTATTGGTCACTTTTTATAAGATAGTATGTAATTGTAATAGCCACGATGCCCTCTTAACTTCTCGAATTCTTCACACTTTTTGGATACTCCTGTCATTGCAAACTTTTGAGATCCAAATGTAAGAGTATGAAATAATTCTGACTTCTGTAGCGGGATTCGAACCCGCATCCTGAATATATATATATATATATATATATATATATATATATATATATATATATATATATATATATATATAAAAAATATATATATATATATATATATATATATATATATATATAATATATATATATATACGTATATATATATATACATATATATATACATATATGTATATATATATATATATATATATATATATATATATATATATATATATATATATATATATATATATATATATATGTATACATACATATATATATATATATGTGTGTCATAAATGTAATTAAGGAAAAACGTATTTTTTTGGCGGGGAAGGAAGGGGGTGGGGGAGATTGACAGAAATTGGTTAAGGTTTAAAATACCAGGAGGAAGGTTAACGAAGAGTAAGCCACTTTTATGGTTGAGATCACTAAATCAGCAAGTAAAAATTGTACACATAGACTCTTTGTAAGAACCACTATAGTTGTGAATACACTGTAGTTCTATCACGTGATGGCTTTCGACAAGTTGTTGAAGTGAGGGTAAAAGTAATTATTATTATTATTATTATTATTATTATTATTATTATTATTATTATTATTGAAAGTAGCATGACCTTAAAACAGAGAACCAAATCCACAGATATGTGACTGTACAAATCTGTTCTGATCTTTAAAAAGTGAAACTATACAGAAAACTTCGGAGAATCGAACAGGCTTTCGAAGGCTTTCTGTATACTTTCACTTTTAAAAATAAAAACATATTTGTATAACTACATGGCTGGGCCTTCGTTTCTCCATTATTATTATTATTATTATTATTATTATTATTATTATTATTATTATTATTATTATTATACCCAAAAAGGTTCCATTTTTATGTGAAACCAATTCTCAGTTCTTTTTACTTATAAAACTCCACCAAACCGAACAACAGTTTTTATGCGAAAGTTCTACAAGTCCTTTCCCCATTTTTTTCCTCGGTTACGGGAAACGTAGCTTTTATCTCTAACAGTGGATCAAAAACATTCATTGTTTGATTTAACCCTTCCCAAGCACTTAAAAGCTTTTACTCACAGTGGGTTTTCCCGTTTTGAAAAATATAGTGCCAGAAATATTTCATTTTACTTTTCTATCTAAAACCAAGTACCATAAACTTTATTGTTTTAGATACATTTAAAATAAAAGCTTTGCTATCCATACGACATTTTGATACCATTTTGTTTCAGAACAAGTTTTTTATTACTATCTAGCTAACCCTAATTTTGTCAGTTTTTGTAATGGAAGCTTGTTATGTTGAAATTTCTTATTTTTTCAGAATATATTTGTAAAGAAATTAGGGAAAGTGTTCAAATTATCTTTTTATGTAATTGTATGTCTTAAGGAATACTGAAGTATTATGTAAATATTCACACTGAAAATATATTTAGTAATAAGAATTAATTAGTTTTTACTGTATATCATATGTACACAAATATAACTCCAAGTAGTGGATTGAAATACTAACCAAATATATTTGTTTAAGCTTCATTACTTTACTGAATATACCAAAGAAGTCTCACCTGTTCTACAGTCAAGTCAACGTTCTCCCAGCGGAACCAGAATTTCGCGAATCCGTGGTGCGTATTTAATTCATAATAATTGATAAGGGCAAAGGCTACACCTATCAGCGCGATAACTGACCCGTATATCACTCCATGCGTTCTAGTAATTCTACCACAACGCGCTCTCGTAACTCTTTTATCGACCAGTTTCCCTTTCTTTGGAGCACCGTTCCCATTCTCGTCCAACAAAATGGATCTTCTCTGAAGGAGGGTCTGATAGGCGGGAAGTCTGGCTAGTTTAGCTGGATTCACGCCACGCTTCTCCACTTGGGCCAGGAGGCTGGCTACGTGCTCCTTCCCGCCACACATCACGACAACCACTGAGTGAATGAGAGGCTCGGAGGCACTCTGAGGCCCCTGCACCTGATGCCTCGTCTGGCGGAGTTGTGCTGGAAGTGAGATCACGTACCTCTCTCTCTCTCTCTCTCTCTCTCTCTCTCTCTCTCTCTCTCTCTCTTGCATCATATCTACGAGTTTATGATGCATCAGTTTTCCTCTTTAACATGCACCCCCCTCTCTCTCTCTCTCTCTCTCTCTCTCTCTCTCTCTCTCTCTCTCTCTCCTCAACTGCATGAGTTTATGATGCATCAATTTTCCCTTCAACATAGCTCTCTCTCTCTCTCTCTCTCTCTCTCTCTCTCTCTCTCTCTCTCAAAACTCTCTCTCTCTCTCAAAACTCTGAGTTTATGAAGCATAAATTTCTCTCTCTCTCTCTCTCTCTCTCTCTCTCTCTCTCTCTCTCTCTCTCTCTCTCTCTCTCTCTCTCTCCTATTCATCTTTTCAATCTTATCCTTTTTCACTTTGAGAGTCTGAGGCGGAAAAGCCAGTCTGATTGGGAATTTTTTTTTTTTTTTGTAGCGTCCTTCGGGTGTCTTGGATGCGTATCTCTCTAATGATGCCGAGCATTATTCTCTATAGCTTCTTCGTCTTCTTCTTCTTTTTCTGCCAGTGATCTTAGTCCCATCTAATCGTCCTCCTCATTTGGAAGGACTCATTTCCCTGCCCTGCCTTAATCATTTGAACTAAGCTCTCCAATACGTTTGCAGTAAATAAGAGAGCTATCAAACAAATGGTTATTTTCAGTCAACCCCGTTATTATTATTTTCATTTTTATGTTTATTTTATTTTTTTACCTACTCGCGCACGGTGCTGATTAAGTAAATATCGGACTATCCTTGTATTCAGCGACTAACATTCTTTGATAAGGTAATCAAAAATGATTTTTTTCTAGTGTTACAGCCAGGAATGTGGTTTTCAGTGAAATATCATCCTCCTTTTTGCCGTTGAATTATTAATATAGAATGATGAAACTAGTTTAAAGAGTCACGTTTTTATTATAGTAAATAATATTTGGACAGAAGTCTTGAGAACATAAATCATAATATATTAAAATCTATGTTTAAATAACTAACACGGCACCACCTACACTATCTCAGGGTACATTATATCTGAGTCTAAATCTAGTTCTACCATTTGACTGAGAAGACAACAGAAATGCAATCCTCATTGTGTTGTCAATAATAAACTTCAAGGGCTTTCCAATAACGATCAATATCCCGTTTTACGGAAACAGGTTCACTGAACTTCTCAGAAATCGTAAATATGTAACGCGACACAGGTGGGCGATGTAGTCGCTTGTATTGATTCTCACTTCGCTTTATCGCGTTATATTTTGCGCTGTGAGGACAAAATAATGGTTATCGAGCAGAGAGAAACAATGCAAACAAGAAAAGTTTGTGTTTTCTCAGCGGAGATTGCTATGGTTACGGCAGTTCGTATCATCATTAGGAGCCATTATTGTTACTAAAAGTACAACTCCAGTCAAAAATGACGGTAATGCTGAAGTCATTTTTTTAATCCCATCGTACCTATAATACTTCAGGTACCCAGTGTTAGTCTGTATCACTATTGATGATAGGTAAGTTAAAAATGGATTTTACTAACCGTAGACTAACTTGGGTGCATGCACTGAGAAATAAATTATAGAGAAACATTACGTTTCGTATAATAGTATTGTCATCATTTATCTTTGTTACCGTTTTATGCTGCTGCTGTTGTCGCTATCTCATGCTTAAATTCGCTCACGCAGAAACTCCTTTTACTTTGAAGAGGTAATGATAATAATGAACTCTTAAGGAGGCAGGATGCAACCCGGAACCCCGCACTATGAAACACAAGTCTGATAGACTGTGATAAACAACAATAATAATAATAATAATAATAATAATAATAATAATAATAATAATAAAAGAAGGTTCCAAGTTAAGGAAACCCTTCAAACGTTTTTTTTTTTTCGTATCTTAGAGAGAGACTCATGCTAAAAAAAATCCTGCAGGCCTTCTGTCTCTTGATGTATGATCCAGTACTCAAAGCTCCTCCTAGCTGATTATATCTCGAGCGGTAATATTCTACATATCCCTTTCTTTCTTAGGAATGGTGTGATTCTCAAAAAACTTTTAGACCCCCTTCTACCCTTGAAATGGTTTCAGTTTGAAAAATTCTGTAGACTCCTTTCCATTTTAGGAATTGCCCCAGTCTGAAAACTCCTCTACACCCATTTATGTCCTGGGAATTGTGCTCGCCTGAAAAATCATCCAGAACCATTCATATCCTAAGAACTCCCAATATTAAAAAAAATCTCCATACTCTATTTCTTAAGAGTGATCCAGTTCCAAAAAATATCTTCCAGGCCCACTTTTTATCTTATAAATAGTTCCAGCTTGGAAAATCCGTCTGACTGTTTTATATCAGGAATGGTCCGAGCCTGGAAAATCCTCTACCGCACTTCCAATTTTAGGATTGTTCGTAGTTTGGAAGATCTTCCAGATTCCCCTGTTTCTAAGAAATGGTCTAATTCTAAGATACTCTCCAGCCAGTTCAATGTCTTTGTCTCTAACGCATATTCTGATTCTGAATAATATTATACCCGAGTTTAAAACACAATCATCTGATTCAGACAATTTCGACTTAAAATGTCTCCCGATGCCCTTCCTCCTCAGATTCGAACAAGTCTGAAAATTATTCTGCCTCATTTGCTCCATGTTTGAAATATTTTCCCGCCTAGTATGAAAAATTGTCCGTTTCAAGAGTTCTCGGGATTATTCTATTCAGAAAAACATTCAGTCAGTTCTCATTCCTCCTATATCAGGAATCATTTTATTCTGAAAAAACATACAGTAAATCACCTTCCTATCCTTTTTATTTTTTTCTGAAAAACATGCAGTAAATCACCATTCATTTCGTCTCAGAAATCGTTTTATTCTGAAAAATATGCGGTAAATTACCATCCTTTTCGTTTCAAATATCATTATACTCTGAAAAACGTGAGGTAAATCACCATCCATTTCATCTCGGGAATCATTTTATTCTGAAAAGCATGCAGTAAATCACCATCCATTTCATCTCAGGAATCATTTTATTCCAAAAAGCGTGCAGTAAATTATCATCCTTTTCGTCTCGGGAATCATTTTATTCTGAAAAACATGCAGAAAATCACCATGCCTTTCATCTCAGGAATCATTTTATTCTGAAAAACATGCACTAAATGACCATCCTTTTCGTCTTAGGAATCATTATACTCTGAAAAACATGAAGTAAATCACCATCCATTTCATATCAGGAATCATTTTATTCTGAAAAATATGCAGCGAATCACCATTCTTTTCATCTCAGGAGCCATTTTACTCTGAAAAACAAGCAGCCAATCGCCGTCGTACTCTGGGGTGAACCCAGTGCCCAACTGAGTTCAGGTCGAGATGTGATTAAATTGGGGAGGAAGAATCGCGCCTTTTCATGGATTCCTCTTTCAAACAAGATTTCAAAAGATTGACTGATTGAATTACCTGGCACCGCAATTCAATTTGACATGGGAGGTCAGAGGATGAGCAATGAAAGGTCTTATTTTAAAGAACTACAGAGGGGGAAAATGATTTCGTTCTAGCTATATATATATATATATATATATATATATATATATATATATATATATATATATATATATATATATATATATATATATATATATAGAAATCATCAACCTGAGAGACCTGGGTTCGATCCCGACGTGAGTCAGAAATTTATATATATATATATATATATATATATATATATATATATATATATATATATATATATATATATATATATATATATATATATGTGTGTGTGTGTGTGTGTGTGTGTGTGTTAGAAAGTTACTTCTCTGAAGTACGTTCTCATATGTTCATTTCCATCATATCTCACAGTGAATGGAGTAAGTCGAATGAAATATTAACAATTCGTTCGCTGGTGGTTGGGAAGTTGGGTAAAATTCGCTGGTATGTTGGGCGCTAGGCTCCTGCCCGGGAAAAACTTCAGGTACTCAGTTCGTAGGCTCCAACTTCTTTCACGACCTATGTGGGTGAATTGCTAATGCCCTGGACTCTCACTTGAAAGACCGAGGTTTAGCCCTGATGTGAGTCAGAAATTTATTTCTGCGAAACACGTTCTCATGTGCTCTTTTCCTTATATATTTATATATATATATATATATATATATATATATATATATATATATATATATATATATATATATATATATATATATATATATATATAGATAGATAGATAGATAGATAGATAGACAGATAGACAGATAGATAGATAGATAGATAGATAGATAGATAGATAGATATGAGAAACTTTTCTGCAATTAGTTGTGAATGCCACTTGAAACGTCAGTATATGGCTGATGCACATTTTAAAGACTGTTAGTTCAACGAACAGAAAGTACGTTTTAGTTTTCTGTAAAAGAAAACTATTGTGCCGGCTTTGTCTGTCCGTCCACACTTTTTCTGTCCGCCCTCAGATCTTAAAAACTACTGAGGCTAGAATGGCTGCAAATTTGTGAGTTGACCATCCGCTCTCCAATTAT
This sequence comes from Macrobrachium rosenbergii, assembly GCF_040412425.1. Lineage (NCBI taxonomy): Eukaryota > Metazoa > Arthropoda > Malacostraca > Decapoda > Palaemonidae > Macrobrachium > Macrobrachium rosenbergii. Next base: position 58,805,373 of record NC_089746.1, on the reverse strand, counting down.
CAAACATACCAAATTGCAGACCTCTGGCCTCAGCAGGTTTTATTTTATTTAAGGTTAAAGTTAGCCATAATCGTGCCTCTGGCAACGATATAGACAGGCCACCACTGGGCCGCGGTTCAAGTTTCATTGGACGCGGCTCATACGGCATTATACAGTGTCGGTGTCTTTGATTATACGCTGTCCAGAAAATTCGAATGCGCTGAAGAAACTTCGGAGCCTTTTTTACTTGTTTTTTTCTAGGGAACACAGAATAACAAAGCAGCAGTTGTGTTAAGTTAACTAAAAAATACTAATTAAAAAACAAAGTAAATGAACAAAAAAGCGAACACGGAGTTTTTTAAAGCATCAAAGAGAACTGGCTTCAGGCATTCAGGATATTATGCTCCGAATTATACTCGATGAGAACCAATTAAAACAAGTAAAAAGCAAATGTGTTGTTAACTGTGCTAGGAATGTTATTCTCACTTATTGTTCATATTCTTATTTGTAAAAATCTATGTGCGAGTCATTTCGAACTGATTTTTCTCTTTTGAAACGAACACCCCAGAATTTAGTAGATTGAACCTAATAAGGGCTATATTTTTTGTCATGTAAAATAGTTTCTATTTAAATCTTACGCGTGTGCAAATATTTCCGTAATATTTATCATACATTTGTTAATAACGTAGTACATACATAATCTTCATTCATACATTCAAAACACAAATATATGCACATATACTCACAAATACATGCACGCACACGCGCGCATACACACACTGACAAACTCACACACACATATATATATATATATATATATATATATATATATATAGATTATATATATATAGTATGTAATTATATACATGTATAATATTATATACATTATATATATATATATATATATATATATATATATATATATATATATATATATATATATCTATATATATGTGTGTGTGTGTGTATGATAGCAATTTTACGAAATCTGATTGAAATCACATATCAGGCGACAGTATTATTCCGGGAAATCTAATGCACCTAGTTGTCAACGCATCTGGGGAATACAATGAAATGCAATTACCTCTCACATGCTGCCTGATCCACTTCAGTGATGTGTGTGGCATGGGCATGACGAGTCCTGTATCATTACAGTGGTTGTGGGTGATCTGGTTTAAAGAATATAGTCTTTTTTAATATTTAGATAGCTAGTGCTTGCTGCTGCCGCTTGCTGTATGTTCGAAATAGTTCCTCTGTCCATGCTTAATTTTTTTGTGGAATAATGACATCAGGATTTTCTGTTACATTGTACGTACATACATATGTATAACTGAATCACGAAAATATGGAACGTGGTGAATATATTAATAAAGATAAAATACACGAAGGAATGGGAAACACGAGTCCTGCGAGGCCTTTCGACTGTCTGTCGTCCTTTACTTAGCAGACAGTCGAAAGGCCTCGCAGCATTCCAGTGTTTTCCTTTCCTTCGTGGATTTTATCTTTATTTACGTGCATATGTGTATATTCAGTATTTGTGTTTATAGACAACAATCTGGTTATATGCAGAAGGATAGAATTGAACATTAATATTACTAAATAGTTTTACGTATGGTCGAAAAATATATAGCTAAAATAGTAAATTGTACAATAGCTCTCTTTCTTACGGTCTGGAATACAAAGTTCTTTTCAACCAGTCACTGTCTTCATCAGGCAATGTGACCTTATCGTGGCCCATAGCCGCTTGCGCAAAACTACTAAAATTATTAGTTTAATTAATCACAGGTAGATTGAACACAATATAAGTTTTTTACTATATATATCTGAATTCTGCTGCACTTTTGAAATCTTCCTGACAACATTGTTAAGAAAATAAACTCATTTATCAATACTAACTGTTATGGCAGAAGGCTTTTATCTTTAGTTTATTTAGTTATAAAGTTAGCAGTATTCGGTATATTCTGCTATTGATTAATGTGTCTTACCTCATCGTTTTTTGGCATCATTGCCTCGTTAAATCTTTTCGACAAATATAACCAGTAACCTGGATCTGCGGTACTAATATCGTTTTTTCGTAAAAGGACCCGAGCCACAAACACACACACACACACACACACACACAAGCTTGGACACATACGCACATACTCGCATATTTATATTTGATAATTAGGAGTTAGGACTGGGACTCATTTATTAAATGAACATCTTTTTTCTAATCATTTCCTCTTTTACTTTTGATAACCATAAAGTTATCGAAACTTTGCAAAACTCTTGCGTTAATAAACATGAAAGCGATTGGTACTGAACTTCTGCCTGTCATTTTCTTGTGGGATTCGCTATGTCTACTTATACACACACACACACACACACACACACACACACACACACACACACACATATATATATATATATATATATATATATATATATATATATATATATATATATATATATATATATATATGTGTGTGTGTGTGTGTGTATGTGTGTTTTTTGTTGTATGAGTTTTGAAAGTTTCGATAAATTTATGAGTATCAAAAGTAAAAGAGGAAATCATTAGAAGAAAGAGGTTCATTTAATAAATGAGTCTCACTCCTACTCCTAATCATCACACAAAAACAGAGAGAGAGAGAGAGAGAGAGAGAGAGAGAGAGAGAGAGAGAGAGAGAATAAATATTCAGTCCAACAACACTTGTCATGACCGAAGACCATCCATTAGTAGTAATTATTCCACGACGTATTTCTTCTAGGAAGAAGGTAAGAAAGGTTAACTGGAAAATCGTTTGCTCTCTCTCAGAGTGTACAGCAAAGTTTGAGAAATTCTAGAAAACTTCCTCATCAGGATTCTTTTCCAAGAACGACTTCCAAGTTAACCAGACTAATTTTCCTACGCTAATGACGAATTACCGCCTTCCCAGTTCTAAGTAGATTAAAGCCAATTATAAAAATTTCTGAGACTCCTTGAAGTAACAAATTAGCATTACAGGAAGAAGGTTTCTTAATGATTCAAGTTTTGACACAGAAAATACAAGATGTATTGTACATATCATTAACCTTTAATGATAATTGATTTTTACCTATTATTATTTGTCCTCGACTTACCATTATTGTGAACTGGTAGGAACACAGTGATCCCAAAACGGAGCTTAGTATGAATTTAAACACATACTTTAGCTATGTGACTTATGGCCCATGCAATTATAATCACGAATTTACCTCAGTTATGCTTTAAAGAGAGTGGGCATTTTAAAAATCAACTGATGAAAATGCTATAATTTAATCCTTTCTAAATTGAACATCACACAGCTCTTGCAATAGTGCCTGGTGAAATATGAAAAGAGATTCCGGTAAAGATTTTTAATCTGGAAACTGGGAGCCATATTTAATCATAACTTTATCAGATACCACCTATACAAGACACTAAGTAATATGGTGAACGATGTTTCCATTGGTTGTGCTTTTTTGCAGAAAATTCTCAAGTGTTTTACGATCATCAATACTATTGCAGAATCGCCATTTATTGGCTTGTAATATGATACAAATATGTGAATTAAAATTTCTAGTGTTACAATACAATAAAAGTCACAGTTATGTATTTCAACCTCCATAATAACTACTGTTGTTATTATTTTAATTAATGTTTGCGTAATCCACAATAACGTGTGTGTACTCCATGCAGAAATAAAATGCCAATACTGTTTACTTGTCACTTGCTACATAGGTCAGGGTTAAAGATCATAGCACAGATAAGTCGTATGATCTCGTCTTTAACCAGAAATTAATTCTTGAAAATGGAACCTGACCTTATCTGTAAGCATCCTACTCGCATGTTTTAATTATATTCGAGGCTGGCTTAAGTCTCATAGGAATCACTAAGTAAATTCGACATTGTGATCAACTTTTCTCCTTTTCACCTTTGAGGCAGCGAGTCTAAAATCTTGACTTTCCGGATCTCTGCAAATACTTTGGCATAAATGATATTTTGAATAATCCGTTCTATCGCCTCACTTTTCTTGGGAGTGCCGATAATTGTGCGGGATTTTCCAGATGGCATCTTGACCCAATGTTTCTGCTCTCAACTTTGAAGTCTTCCCAAATCTTACGTTTTTCCTAAAGCTTTTTAGTTTCCTGTAGTGTCAGCCAACTTCTAGCATAGAAAACATTAGGTTTGGAATAAATTTTCTCTGGGGAAGCTTATGTCCCATTTTTTGCATATGAACTTTCGATATGGAACTGTTTTTATCAAGATGAAAATAAATGTGAATAAGGTTAGTTCAGTGAAAGATTAGACATTCAGCAACTACTTTCAAGGAATGATCAAGTGAAAACTTGTTATTTCAAAGGAAGGTTAAGTGTCGAAAACTTATTACAAAAAAAACAGTTAAATATGGGAAGGCTTTCGTCAAAAAAGATATGGAATATGGGCAACTTTCTTGAAGGAGTCATTTAAATTTAGATTGCGTCTTCCTTATAGGGAAGAATTTCACTAACATGAAAAATTTTTTAGGTCTTCGCGTATTCTAAAATTAAAAAAAACGACGTAATCATCTTCTCCTAAAAGATATGGATGATAAGTATATATGGATTCAAAAAGTTATTTGTAAAATGATCTGCTGTTTTTTATTTTCAACCTTTATGTATTGGTAAGTTGTAATGGAAACAGAGAGATAATCAGACAAGAGGCTTCAAATTTTGGAAAAAAAAAATATCTGATGCAATAGCTGGGACTGAGACAGACAGAGAGACAGACAAAGAGAGAGAGAGAGAAGGGGTGAATGCAGTGATGGTCCGATCGAAGTTGGGGGAGGGGCCTAGAATTCCATAAAAAATTCAGTCCCTTGAAGAAGCAATGCAATCAGACCGGCGCAATCGCAACAGTGTTAAAGCAAATGCAGATCTTATTGTGACACGTCGAGCGAAGGGAGAAACGGTGTAGGTCATCACTGAAGCATTGAGGGGAGGTCATGAAGTGGAAAGCAGTGGAGGAATACGAAGGGTCGGACAAACAGAGACAGACCACAAAATTTTTTGTCACTGTCAGCCATGCATATGCATGAATGATTTGGAAAAATTATGGAAACGTACACACACACACACAAACACACTATATATATATATATATATATATATATATATATATATATATATATATATATATATATATATATATATATATATATATATATATATACTGTATACACATGTGTGTGTATGTTTGTGTGTGAATTTTTTTGTTTACAAATATTACGCAAAAAATATCGTTTGATATCGATTTCACTATACTTTGGGAATAATTTGCACCCAGAGGGATTTATAATTGATAAGTACATCGTTCCCTAATAGGATTCGAACCAAGGTGTAGTGAATTTGGCATTAAACGATATTTGTGGCCTAATGTTTGTGAATATTAAGCCACAAATATTGTTAGTTCCAGGTAGTGTTCTGGATTTATTATTTCTTCTCAATTCGTTGAGTGTCGTGCTTTTTTTTCTGCTTTGTCTTCAGTTTCGAATCGATGTTGTTTTTCTCGTTGTGAGTGTCCTAACATGGAGCTCAAGGCCTAATGGTAGGATCGTGACCTTGCCACCTCGAGGACATTGTCAAGTTTGGCAAGGAAGAATATAACCTGGACCGACTGCAAGTTATGAACCTTGCAAAGTTCATAAGTGCTAGATTTTTGTGAAGTCTTTACATATCGTACGTCATGGGATTGTTGTTTCTCTTAGAGAATCTAGATCATTTCACTTTACTTGATCACCGGGGTTCATGATTAACATAACGATGTAATGTGGGCATTGCAGCACCCTCGAGTGAAGCGGTTAAAAGAAGTACAGGTTTATTAAAGTAATAATCAGTTTTGGCCCAGGCCCTGACTTCATTCACGGGTCCTGGAATTCTACCTGAGTTACTGTCTCAATACATATGCGTTTTGGCTACACGTAATTGTACATAGTTTTACAACTGCGCGTAGTTTGTAATAAAAGGGGAAAAATGGAGCATATAAGTCTCATTTCTACCGGCTGAGTTATATATATATATATATATATATATATATATATATATATATATATATATATATATATATATATATATATATATATATATATATATTATATCTATATGTACATACACACACGTTTGTGTATTTGTAAATGTACTCACAGATCATAACTTTTCGCATTGAGAGAATGACTTTGTTTAAAGGTCATACCCTAGTTCTATATGGTGCATTTTGCCAACTGATGAGGTTGCATTACTTAAACCTGTAATCCTTCCAAGCTCAACAAAAGTAGATATTTTTTCCTGCATTCTCTCCTCAGGGGATTCAAACTCTCATTTTTAAATTATTCTGATGATCTTAAACGTGTACCACATTTTGATAACCAACTATTCAGGAAGAATTTATATGATAAAATGCTCAAATTATTATATCTTGAATAGCAAAAGCTATTAGGACATTTAACTAACATTTGAACTATAAAACAACAGACATTAATTCATGACATCAGAGATTTTGAGAAAAGACAAAAATTGTCTGAACAGCAAATCTGAAAAAGTTTGGCTTTTTCCCAGGGCCTCTGAAAGCTTTTGCACACTGAATTAAGCAACTGACCTTTGTTCCGTCTTGTTTTAGTGGATGCACCTCTCTCTCTCTCTCTCTCTCTCTCTCTCTCTCTCTCTCTCTCTCTGTTTAGGCCTTTTTGGAGAATGTCATGCTTTTTTCATATTGTAGTCTGGCTAATGGAATATCATATGTTCCATTTCTTGCAGAATAATGGACTTAATGCGAAAACACTGAAATACATAATATGCCTGTCTTCTCAAGTATTCTGTTATCGTAAATGCACACCACAGCTCGCGAAATTCTTCGCTAAATATCTGAGTAAGATAAAAATACACCCGCTAGGTTAACAGAAAAACATTCTCAGATTTTGGTTTATTGAAAAGTAATTTCAGACCTGGGGAGTTACAGAGAAAAATTTAATATACTTTTTTGCCTAATACCACTCATCAAAGATTTCTGATTGTTGGATTTAGATACAATTTGATACATTTTAGAACGTTCCCATAGTTCCTGTGAGCTACTATTGTTTTCAAACTTGAAATTAATAAAATTTCCATATTGGTTTGAATTAAGTTACTATACTTCAAATTACAGTAGTTTCGTGTTTATGTATTCCACGAAAAACTAAGAAGAAAGGAAATTTCGGAATTACTAAGGAGTATCTTGATATTTGTCATCAAGTAAGATGAGCCGTTTAAATAATAATTTAAAAGTAACTAATTTACGTAATATACATTTATGAAAAAGAATAATCTACACAAGGTTATTACTTACTTGTTCTCATAAGAATCATAAAAAGACAGAAAAATTATCAGTTTTGGACCGATGATATTCTCTCTCTCTCTCTCTCTCTCTCTCTCTCTCTCTCTCTCTCTCTCTCTCTCTCTCTCTCTCTTATATATATATATATATATATATATATATATATATATATATATATATAGATAGATAGATAGATAGATAGATAGATAGATAGACAGATAGATAGATATAGATATATATTATATATATGTATATATGTATATTACATATATACATATGTGTGTGTATACCAAATAATCCTATCCTATCTTTTCAAGGCCAGTTTTTTTCATGGTTGTAATCATATACTAATTCAACACACAACAAATTTGCAACGAAAATATATACTTTCCAAGAATCGCCAAAGCTATATTAGACCGAACGAATCTTTCTACACAAAAAGAGACAAACAAATGTTTGGCCTTACAGCAGATATTTCGGAATCAAATGTTTTTAGTGGTCAAAGCTTCTGGCAATACATAGGAATATTTTTCCCTTAAAGCTGAGCTTTATTCTCTCTCTCTCTCTCTCTCTCTCTCTCTCTCTCTCTCTCTCTCTCTCTCTCTCTCTCTCTCTCTCTCTCTCTCTCTCTCGTTTTATATCTACATATCTGTCTTTTTCCAAGTAAAGTGACGTCGAATTTTCGTCTCAGATTGCAGAGATCGTATTTTTTTCATCCAAAGCATTTTCTCTTGTAACGCTTCGCTAGACATCGACGGCAATCATCTTTGAGGTATTGCCGGACTCGACATGAGATTTTCTTTGCTTTCTTTCCTTTCGAGAGATTTCTTGGTTCTCCCAAAACCTTGAGAGCATAAAACCGACGCAGTACCATCAGAGAGTGGCTTACATATCTGATATAACCTTCGGCAAGAAACATGGGAAATTCGTAGGCAAATTATATGCAGACACTAGGGGATTTTCCTTCGAAATACCGACAATTTTTGTGAGGCATGCACGCACACACAAACGAACACAAGCATATACATAATATAATATATATATATATATATATATATATATATATTAACTGACCAACCCGGCACTGCCTGGGGTAATCAGAATGACAACCGATAAACTCTCTCTCTCTCTCTCTCTCTCTCTCTCTCTCTCTCTCTCTCTCTCTCTCTCTCTCTCTCTCTCTCTCTCTCTCTCCCCCCCCCCTTTGGTCCCATTGATGTCTTACCCCACAGTATTCTTCTCCCGATAGTAAGTCATATGTATACCGAAATTAGGTATGATAAATTCGTAAAGTTACTAAGTCCACGAGCACAACCAGCCCCGTTTCACTGGCAGAACCAGCCTCGCTTCAGGGAAGCCCTTCCACCCCCATCCCCTTTGGTGCCCTTTGGTGCTAGTGATGTCTTAACCCCCACAGTGGTCTTTTCGAGATCGTAAGTCATTACGTATACCAAGTTTGGTTGAAACTGCTCAATGCGTTTCGAGTTATGCTGGAACATACATACATACATCCATACTATTAGATATATATATATATATATATATATATATATATA
>NC_089746.1:58769011-58791511 GCF_040412425.1 Macrobrachium rosenbergii | reverse complement strand
TACACGATATTTGTGTTGTTTTAATCGAACAGCCAGCGTCTTCCCACTTTGTCCTACATGAGTTTTATTGCATTGTTGACACGGAATCTTATAAATACATCCTGTTCCATTTCCCGGTGAATTTCTATTTAGTAAGAATCTAATAGTTCCTAACGTTTTAAACGCAACATTGATACCCTGTGACTTGACTTGTCTCGGGATGTTATTAAAACAAGTATAAAAAGGAAACACTAAAAGATTTTTGTTTTCGAACTTTTCAGTTTTCGTCAATCCGTAAAATGTTTCTCGGGCTTTACAAAAGGTGTTTTCAATAAAACTGTTTGGATACCTCAAATTACCAGCAATTTCACGTATCTTGTCAAGTTCTTGATCTAGGAATTCCGGGCTACTGACCCGCAGTGCCCTTAAGAACTGTATGCAAATGAACCAACAGAGCTTATAATAGGTCTCACTGGATTACCTTGTTTATGAGTCTTTATAGTACCATTCAAATAAGGAGAAGTTGGACAAATAGTTAGAAATTTTTGTGTTAAATCTTTGTAGTTATACAGGAGTTTCTTAATATTCTCGCTAAACAGAGCATTACCATTTTTTAAAGTATTGTTTCTCAGCCGAGTATAGGTAGTATGATCGTCTGATAGTTCGTACATTTTTCTGTCATTTTCAGTTTCATCCAAAATAACCAGAGCACTTGACTTATCTGCTTTCGCAACGTGGAGAGTGTTGTCATTCTTAATTTTCTTATACGTTTCAAAGATTCTCTCTGGAATAATAGGTGATATATCAAGTTCAGCAATTCCATATATCATACCCTTGCAGATGTTCAGTTTTTCAATAGGGATGTTGCTATATTTTTCCAATTGACAGAAGGCATTTCCTATTTCCAGCCAATCAATATTATTGTTAACAGAAAAATTCAAACCATAACCCAGAGCTGGAATAGTTATGTTATCAAAAGTTTTTGTAGATAGATTACGTATATACAAATTCAGAATTGGCATGTTTAGTCCAATTACTATTTTTTACCAAATTATTTAGCTTTCTATCTAACCTAATTTGTAATTTATTACACTCAAGTCTCATTTTATTATAACAAAAAGTCATATAATACATTTTTCCACTCTGTGGGGCATACAGTGTTAAAATTATTCTTATCATATCTGAGTTTTTTGGAACATGCATTTACATCCAGTTTACAAATACCGATATGTATCTTTAAAATCCCGCTATGGTAGTTCCCAAATGGAGTTGTTGCCAGAAGATCTAAACGTCTGGTAGTGAGTGACTTCGGTAAAACTTATTCATCCAAACATCGGCTGAGGAACCTGCTTCTGATTTTCGTTTTGTGCGTCTGTTCGAGAGAGGTAGAAAACTTATCCACGAAGTTCTTGATGGCAGGAAAAAGCATTCCAAAGTTACGATAAGACTGTGAGTTCGTTCGCCGGAAATGTCCAGGTTCCGGAGGATTCGCTAGTACGTGCGTTTCTTTTGGGCGTAGTTCCAGAGTGTGAAGGGATTAGTTATCAAGCAACTTGTCATTCGAAGATCGGCACCGAATATTATTAGAAGTCTTCGATGAGGACTCTGTGGTTCGAGACCTGTCGATTAAGAATTGTGAACATTGCTGTTTGGTGGTAGGAAACATTTTAGATTTCTCAAACTGTAGATTGTTCTTTTCATTTAACATATATCTCGCTTGAATTAGACCATTTTTACATTGTGTGTACTTTATAAGTAACATGAGAGGACTTCCCATATCTTTATTTTTATGCATTTGTTTAATAAGGGTTTTATTTGACTTCTTCGGATGTTTCGCTGAGGAAGAAGTTAAAATGTACTCATTGGGAATATATTGGACTTTGACCTATTTTGACCTATTGTGGAAAGAATATTGAGGGAGAATAATTAGTTGAATATGATGGACTGTAATATGTTTGATCTTTACGTGAACATTAGTATTCCATTTTATTTCATCTCTTGTTTCTTGCAATCCAGTTATGTTAGATTTTTGTCAAATAAATTATTTTGGGTAACGCTTGTTTCGCCTTAGACCTGAGAGAGAGAGAGAGAGAGAGAGAGAGAGAGAGAGAGAGAGAGAGAGAGAGTGCATGTACAGAAGTGCATTGCCAGTAGCCTTTTTGATGCGGTCACTATCAAGCTACCAGTAGATGGGACTTCTCGACTTTTTAGCTAAAGGTGAGCAATGAGATCTACTCTCGATTGTGTAACAGTGTAGATGAACCATTGTTTCGCCTTGTTTAGTTAGTACTAACCCTCGGGGATCAATGTCCCTAAGTGAATTGGTGATTTCACGAATTCCCAGCAAACTTCGTGAAATCCCCGGTAGTCACAGACTTACTGTAACACACACACCCACACCCACACACACACATATATATATGAAGAGAGAGAGAGAGAGAGAGAGCAAAAGCATTCGAAAGTTGCATCATTTGCTGACGGTGACTGATCATTCAATAACCTCAAGAGCGTCGTCATTTCTCTTTGGATCATTCTCTGAAAATCGAGAGGATTGCTGTAACGTTTGTGGAATATATCACGATAAGCCGCCGTGCAATTTCCATACGCCCACGTAATATTTCTTCCCACGCTTTCTGTCCTGAGAGAGAGAGAGAGAGAGAGAGAGAGAGAGAGAGAGAGAGAACAGAGAGAGAGAGAGAGAGAGAGTGCGGAACAGAGAAGAGGTGGAAAAATCTCGGTGGAAATATGGACAGAAAGACGGATTGGAAAATTACAAATGGTAGAGGGATAAAGAGATGCATACAATCAGATAGTCAGACTGACAGGTAGATCAGGAAACAGAAAAAGAGCCGGAGAGAAATGGGGGAAAGAGGAGGAGGTAGGACGGCATCCAGAGTGAGAGAAAGAAAATATAAAAAAAGAAAGAAAGAGAGCCGGACTGAGTACAGACTACTACTAAAGGCAGATTAACCGATCATCCAGCATTTACCAGATGTTCGGTCTCCACTTATGGTCGTCGACTCGTTGTCAACTTGTTTGTGATATATAAACGATGTTTGTGACATGTTTTACTTTCGTGTGGACGCACCCTTACAGGCGGACCATCACGCAGGCAGACAAGTAGCTAAGTACACAGAGAAATAGAGTGACCATAAACATTAAGATATAATTACTGAACTATGAGGAAAGAAGGGAAGAAAACTCAATGGAAAATTAAATATAAAGATTGAAAATTAAATTAAAATCCGAGTACCATTATCGTTGCACAAAAATACACCTGAATACGAGGGCTAAACCCATTTAAAAGTATTGGAACGTCAGTACAAACGTAAAACGAGCCTAACAAGAATATTAAACCAGTAAGTATCCTGACGACACTGCTTCCTTCGCAGAAACGCTTTCCGACACGTCAAGTGTAATGTCAGGACGCCATCAGCATTTCTCGAGGGAAACTCGTGAATATCAAATTCCTTTTCTCTGGCGAAGTGGCATCGAATGCTGGGATCGTCTGAGAGCGGATTGGCCAATATCTTGATATCGGGTGTCTCAGGTTATAAACATTGCCGAAGGTGTCGTTAGGTTCGGTCGCTTCTGTTATCATGCGACGTGGATTTGGGATTCGGATGGGAAAGGCTACGTGCTGTATTCGAAAACAGGACATTATCTATCTGTCTATCTATCTATGTATATATATATATATATATATATATATATATATATATATATATATATATATATATATATATATATATATATATATATATATGTGTGTGTGTGTGTGTGTGTGTGTGTGTGTGTGTATAGGGTGTTCCTCGAGTTTATGCAAATATTTTGGGAAATGAAAGAAGTTTGACCAGAAAATATCCCATTTGGATAGGCATTTTGAAGCTTCGTTTGTCGGTGAGGACAATTTGTCTAAAATAATCGTTTATCATTAGCACTGCTTTCATGCGATGGAGGTTGGTAACGGGAGGTCGGAGTAGCCTGGGATTTTGGGGGCGGGGGTGAAGTGAATAAGGCAAGTGGATTGCTAGTCTGTTAATTATGATTCTTTTTCTTGCAAGTAATCTAATTTTAATGATTATTGTACAGCGGTACCGTATGGCTTTACGTAGTATAAACATTGCTAGGCGACATTTATTTGTGATCGTTGAATTCTAGCACTCTCTGCCCCGCCGACTAGTCACGGAATTCTTGAATCAGGATTCATGACTAGGCCTACGGCTATGACTGGTGTCTGGTGAATACTTTTGATAGAAAGGGAGAGATTTTTAAAAATACATTTTAAGTCTTTGATAGGTATCTAATGTATAGGTCTACCTTTGATGTAGGGGAGATTCAATTAGGCGTGCATTTTTTGCCTTCTTTTTATCGGCGTCCAATGAATACCACTGATAGGGAGGGAGAGGGTTTTATGCATATATTTTTTTCGAAATATCTAAATAATACATTTGGTTGGGAAGTATTGTATTAACATCGGCCTAATCGTTCCATCTTTCTCTACCATCCCAGCCCTAATATCCCTGACTTCTCCAAGATACTGTACACTATCTTACTCGCCCTATAGCAGTGCTAATGATAAACGATTATTTTAAAATTCCTCTCACCAACAAACGAAGCCTTAAAATCCATATCTTTATAGAATATTTTCTGCTCAGAATTACTTTTTCTTTCATTTCCCAAAAGTTTTTGCATAAACTCGTGTTACACCCTGTATATATGTCTATGTGTATGTGTATTTACATCACCCGAAAGAATAGACTCGATTCACACTAGCATCTAAATTTAATACTCCTAAATAACCCAGGGTAAAAAGAAAAAAAATACGACTGATGAAAAAGCAGGGAGTAAATTCCGAATCGAGGAACTAAACCTTCCCCATATTAGCAGGAAAATTATGGGGAAAACAGCGCTAGAACGAGAAATCCTTGGAAATATAAAAGTTGATATGAAATAAATTACAGTCTTAGCTATTTGAGGTAACGTGTCTTACAGTACAAAACGTATATATATATATATATATATATATATATATATATATATATATATATATATATATATATATATATATATATATATATATATATATATATATATATATATATATATATATATATAGATATATAATTTATAATTGAAAAAATATTTCACGTCTTTATCGATATATTAGCTCTGATTCCAAAATATTTACAAGGTTCAGCAATAGCAAATCTCTATTAACTCATTATAAAATTGTTTTCTTTTCCAAATGGGCAATTTATTTATAAATATCTAATCCTGATTACATGACGGTTCGAGTTAATTAGTCTCTGAGAGAAAAAGCTTATTGCATCCATTTACGGGCAAATGGGAATCGCAGGATAATGTTGCTTCCCTCGAGAAGCGGAGTCTTTTGTTGGAAACAGGTAAGAAATAGAACTCGAATGTCTTATTATTATTATTATTATTATTATTATTATTATTATTATTATTATTATTATTATTATTATTATTATTCATAAGGAACTCATTCAACAGAGTCCCAACATTTAGATGATATGAAGAGGAATAAGTATGAAAATGAGAGATGTGAGAGAAATAGATATTTTGGTGACTGTCTCTTCCCCCATCCGTGAAACCTGAAATTTTCCGCAGAATTAAAAAGTGGATCCTGATAAACTTGTATTCTCCCCTTCATATACGCCCCCCAACCCCCACCCCCAACACCCCGCGCCAAAAAAATGGACGAATCTGTTTGATGTGTTTTTCGCTTCATATCTGAAACAGCTTTTTTCGCTGTTTTTACTATTTTACAGCGTGGATGAAATACAGCGTTTCATGTGATGTAAAACTCCTGTCACATTTACATTTTATATTTCATGGTTATCCTTTGTAAGACTTATACGCGAGTAAGATATGACGCATGACCAAAAAATTCCTTCATTGTAGAATTGTAAAAACCAGCAGTTGTGAATTTTACCTTAGAATTTTTGAATGAAGTGCATGACTTCGCTTTATTACTGTTATTATCATTATCTTTATTATTTTTAGAAGTAGATACACCAAAAACCAATAATATTATCTTTACTTTTGGATTTTGGTTATCGATGATATTACCAAGATGTCAAGAGATAATATCTTGTACAAGAGTTGGTTTATTTGAAAATACGAAGTTAGAGATTTGAGAAAATCTATTTGAAGTACAGTAAACTCTTCGCATGCCTACAACGAACAATGAACCAATAGTTTACATTATTATTATTATTATTATTATTATTATTATTATTATTATTATTATTATTATTATTATTATTATTATTATTATTATTCATTAGAACAGATATTCTAATACATCAAACCAACGCCCATGTTCTTTCCTGAAAGGCACCCACAGAGAAAAGAACAAGAAATGAAAAATAAAAAAAAAAATTATGAAAGCAGTTTTCAAGACCATATTGAAAAATACAGGAATCACAGTATGGTCTTTTATCAAACTTCTCTTACCCCATTGTAACAAACCATACATGTTCCACGTTATTGAAAAATGGATCCGGGATTACTCGAATCTATCCACAAAATGTTGAATATTGTGCTGGATGTGTTTTTCGCTTTATGCCCCAAACTGACGCTTTTTATGCTCTCTTTCTTTTTTTTTTCTTTTTCTTTTTGGCTGTAGAGATGAAACCCAGCAGTGCATCTGGTATAAAAGACTCGCCATACATACAGTATGCACTTTGGAGATTAACAGTGTCAGATGTACCATGTGCATGTAAGCCGAGAAATTTTAAATATATTTCTTACATATTGTACAATGACAAATTCGCTTATTTGCAGTTTTATAACAAACACGGTGTTGTGATCCCAAGAGTTTTGACAGTGGAAAAAAAAGAAAAAATGTAGATTATACAATATGCAGTTCTTAGTTCCCATAAATTCTGTAGTTGTCATTGCCTACTTGGGTGCCTAATCCGACACACCGCATGCATCTTAACTGCATCCCAGCAGCAATGCTTTCTGCTTTTCCACGTGGCTCTCTAACGTCCTCACCTTCGTCCAGTTATCCTTTCCTTTCCTCATTTAATAATTGATATTTACTTCTGGTCACTTCCGAGTGAAGCAGTGACTCGGCGATCAAGTTACATTATCGCTGTACAATAAAATGAAATTTATATCTATTACTTTTTCTGTGTAACAACGAACATCTTTGGATATCTTACTAAAAGCTTGAATATAAAGTACACCGAATGAATGCACTAAGGTCCGAGCTGGCCTTTTCGAACCTTGTGAAACTGGATATTTTCTCGGATGAAGTAAAAGTTATTATCTGTTTTGTAAACTACTCAGAGAAATGGTACTTGTACGAGCATCTTCTGAAGATGATAAGAGAATGATGCGAAAGAGATAGTGTGTGAGACAGGGAGGGGGAGGTAACCTAATCATCACCTGATGATCAGTACCATCCATCCGGGGATGGGGATAATGTCGTCGAGAGAGAGAGAGAGAGAGAGAGAGAGAGAGAGAGAGAGAGAGAGAGAGAGAGAGAGAGAAATTCCTTACTTAGTAAAATAATAATAATAATAATAATAATATTATTATTATTATTATTATTATTATTATTATTATTATTATTATTATTATTATTATTATTATCATCATCATCATCATCATCATAATAATACATTGTAATATCTATTTATTGACAACAGATTCAAACAAAGCTATTTTCCTTTCGAGTTAATGCATTTCATTTTCCCCAACTTAAGAGGACTCATTCCACTGAAGTACTCGTCCCTTACTATAAACAATAAAGTGGTAAATGGAAAACTCCCAATCCCATCAATTAAAGCCATTAGCTCAAAATGATGACGTCAAATCATTCTCGGCGAATTTCTGCCTTACTCGGGAATGAGCTCTTAATCGGATGAAATGTTTATTTTGCGTGAGGTACTTTTTTTCTTAACCGTTTCAGACGATTAATCACTCGCCGATCTTTTATATTTTCCGGATATATACGATAGATGAGAGTCCCTGATTCTCTCCTACTTGTTTATGGTTTGCATTTGTTCAGTAATTTGAGTATACAGTCAGCGTCGAGATATACACTTTTCTCTGATAGGCGATCCATTACTTACGATTTTGTATTCCAGGAATTTTTAATAGAGTTCATGATTCTCTCCTCTTTATATTTGGTTTGGATTTTATTCAGTAATATGAATATAGAGTCGTTCGTTTTGACAGACATTTCATTAATTACGATTTTGTTTTCCAGGAATTTTTGATAGATATGACTTTAGGGTGGTTGCCAATTCCTTCTGAGGCCTTTATCCGTTTATATTTGCATATTCAGTGTGTTTTTTAATTATGTCTGAGCCTTTCCACGTTATTTATTGTTTTCATATTCATTCTTTTTAGCTTATATTAATTTACAGTTTACTTGTTTGTTTTTCAGCTGTCATTTATTAATCCACTATTTATGTATTTAATCATTATTCTTACATCTATTAAGTATTCCCTTTTGATTTAGAGTAACTCACGTTTTTTTCTGCCTTGTTTTTTTTTCCATATGATCATTCTATCAGTGATGCCACATGCACTTGCTATACAAGGTTATTTACTTTTGCCTGACTCTGAAGAGTGTAAGTTGATAATAATAATAATAATAATAATAATAATAATAATAATAATAATAATAATAATAATAATAATAATAATAATAATTACTGAGGCTCTAGGAAATTCCATCTTTATTCAGAACACCAGTTGCTCTCCTGTACATTATCGGGATAATTTAATTGAAAATTTATTGAAAAATTTTCTTTAAACATTTTTTAATCATTCAAAAAAATTTTTCGTTTTTGTAATAAGATGCTCACTGCTACAGGAATTGGTCACCCTCCAGCATTTATTCATAGCAAGTATATAAAAACAACCTGCGCAAAAATAATAATACCACTAATAATAATCTTTATTTAGACATTGATATCGGTTTTAGATAAGTAATGTAACTGCAGGGTAGTTTATGAATATATTTCCTTTGGAATAAAACTTTAATTGATGAACGAAGAGTAGGAAATGAACCAGGAAGATATTCCTAATCTGAAATATGTTATTAATGGCAAGCCTTCCCCGGAATACATCATAAGTTAATGTCACTCTCTGTCAGCACTTTGGAAAGCATTCAGATTATTCAGTGCCCTAAAAGAGGATAACCTTCCAAATTTAGAAGAATAAATGACTTAAGAGGCGTTTCATGTTTTGACGGAAGGGTGAAATTCCACTATTTTGTTTTTTTTTGATGGAAGATTATAATTCCGGTCTTCTCTTACCTAATACGTATGAGCGTTCCCTATTTTGGATGAAGAATAATCGGAACGTTTTCAGATGGTATATGTGTGGCATTCCATAGTTGGTTTTGTTAATAAATTTTGACCATTCTTTAAGTGACATATAAATGGATTCCAAATTTTCAAGGAGGTATATAATGTAAATATTCACAGCGATGTATGTGATAATTTCGTATTTTCTTAAAGATATGTAAATTTGATGCTGCAGTTTTCACTACGTGAATAATGATTAAAATAAATGTATAATGATTAAAATAAATATATCAACCGAAGAAATAACAAGCAAGTAAAGCAACAAATAAACAAGAGACCTAGATTAAGCTGAACTGGTCCCTAAAGAAGGTTCCCCCTTTAGAACCAAGAAGGCGTGCTCAAGATGAAGAAGCTGTTATCTAAGGACATAAATATTCCAGAAGGTGAAGATCGCAGCTGATATTGACTCTCAGCTTCATATTTCATGTTGGGGAAACTAAGCGACTTTCATTATGTCCGCCATAAGGTCAGGGCGGAAGAGGAATGAACCGAATTTAGAGCGTGTTCGCGTTAACGATTAAAGTCTGTTTTGACGTTGCTCATCATTGCTCGTCACTTTGCTTTTTGGATAATGTGTCTGTTGACTGTAACACACACACACACACACACACACACATATATATGTATATATATATATATATATATATATATAATATATTATATTATATATATATATATATATATATATATATATAGATATTAATATACTTAATTTTCCTGTTTGGAAATACATTAATATCTTTAATCAGTCTTCAAGTCAGTCATTTTCAGTGCACATTTACCTCTCTCTAAGCTTACAATAGAGCCTTTTTTCTTTAATCGTAAAAAATCATATAATAAAGACTTTTCTTTATTACAGATACATGAAAGATACATACATATATATATATATATATATATATATATATATATATATATATATATATATATATATATATATATATATATATATATATATATATATATATATATATATATATTATATACATATATATATATTTTTTATAAATATACTGCTGTTCGGCCTCTTTGCAGTGTTTGAGTAGAAAAATAATCCAAAACCAAAGGAAAGACAAAGCCAGAGAAAAGTGTTCTCTGAGGAAGGCAGAGAGGGAAGCGAGCTAGTTGTTATTGTTTTCAAAACTCAACCGTTCCTAGCGTCTTATAAGTCAGTATTAGGGGCATAACCCACAGGGAGGGTTTTCACCAAGTCACCTCTAGTGAAGGTGGTGTTAAGCTTACTTTTTCCCTGTTCTATGCATTCAGCAATGCATTGTCAATTTTTCAGACTGCCGGAGGCTACGTACAAGCGTTGTTGATGAGAACAACAGCGCCTTGACCTGACCCATGAAAGGCAGAGAGAGATCGACTGTCGTAGGAAGCACACGTTCGTGCTCCAACTAACCCTGTCCTTTGTCTTCCTTCTGTCTGTGTTGCCTAAGTGAATAGCTGATACGCACGTTGTTCAAAAATTCCGATCGGCAGTTGCACTGCGCAAGCAACCCACGTAAATGATAAGTCTGAAATTGACAAGTATTGCTGATTGCTGGTAACTCTTCTTCTGTACTTCTTTTCCATTTTTCCCCCTTCAGGCACGTTTACGACAGAACCTGGTATAACCATATTTCTTTTATGAAGTCTAGTTTGGGAATAATGAATATTGCCTAGTGAAATCGCATAAGCTATTCCTGTGCAGTGAGTAGAAATTAGGGGAAGTCAAGTGTAAGTAACAATTCAGGCAAGCCTTGGATCCTGAGCCCATTGTTTGGAAAAAGAATAGCTTTTACCAATACTAAACTTGCATACGGTAGCCGCTAGAGTAAGAACACCGTTGCATTATTCTTTACTGAAGCAGGAAAAATTAACTGTGTCCGACGTCGACAAAGTGGTTCATGTAATTTCCCTCGCTATCACAGCACAGTTTTTTCTTTGTTGGGGCTAGGTGGGTAACGAAGGGGTTTGATGTAATTTATTTGTTACAGAAATAATCCAATTACTCAATTCATAGTTCCGACTGGCAACCTAATCCAATTAAGTAATTGTCTGTCTTTTGGGGGTAACTTTTAGCTTCAATTGACAGTTTACCTGTGTCTTCGGCAGAGCAGGGCTACTCATTAGCCAAAGCCCACACATAGCAATATATATACAGTATATATATCCAATTCGCGCACATTTCACTAAAGCTTTTCTTTTGGTCTTTGATACATACACTAGTCCCATTCTACCTGCCAGCTTACGACCTGGCTAATTACATGACTTTGCTTTTTGCTTCCTAAGAATAAATGCTCATTATAAATAATATAAAAATGATAGTTTGATACTTTTATTGTTCGTCTTTTTTTTTACTGGGAATATGCATCGTGTTCCCTCAGGTGCCTTAATTCCTTTTGTTACTTTGTCAATATACACGGGAAGTGGAACGCTAGATCACAGCTAATCAATCACTGTCTGTTACACGATCGGTTCAAATTGGTTTTCGGCAATATGCCTTGATTGTCACATCATAAAAAAAATGCCTGCAGTTTTTAAACACTTTTTTTTCTTTATGGCTGTATGCCTTCATCATTAACATGTTTTTTTATGTTTTCTGTATGGCTCATAATCGTTAGTGTTTATTTCTTATTATTTGAAATTAAATTGAAACGGTTTTGTCGTCCATATACAATCTTTATACGTCTTTCTTAACCCTGTATGAAATTAAAAGTTACACAAAGGAAATTCTAATACTGAAATACCTTTTTCGTCCAGTCCATTACTGAAACTTGATCATTTTTCATAATGACTCGTGAGTGGTGAAATCTAGTCTCACTAAACGGAGCTTTACCTCCCTGGCTCGGCCAGGAACCGATCCAAGTCTTTCTTCTAATGAGCTGAGTGTCTTAACCAGTGGACCATGAGAATGCTAAGCTTACACAATAAATATTGATTGATTGAGTGTGGGTTATCTGGCGTCACACAATAAACACTGATATCCAGGTTTTAAATAAATGGCAAAATGTACGGAATGAAGAACCTGAAAGTGATGAATTAAAACAAATAAAACCTAGTGTTGGAAAACGGAGTTCATCATACCATAGAAAGATATACGCAAGTAATTCTGACTCGTCTCCGAATTGGCCTTTCTCGTCTAACACACAGACATCTAATGAATAACTCACACAACCCTGCTCCTGGATGCTTTAAGTGTAAAGCAATGGTAAATATGTGAATGTCTAAAGTATATTCAGCAGCGGTTATCAGGTTTTGGAAATAAATCGATCACTGAAATTTTGTCAGAAGCTTCAACATTTGCAATTAATCCAATTATAAACTTTTAGAAAATTTTTAATTTAACTGACAAAATTAAAAAAAAGAAGTAACAGCAAATCCTTCGGGCCAGCTGTGTGAGAGCTGATAATCAGCTCAGTGGTCTGGTCACATTATTTTAATCATAATAATGACGATAATCATGAAAATAATCCATGGAAACGTCACTGAAATTTTTACGTCGTAAAAATCCAGATTTTTAATCTTTGAGGAATATAAAACCCACGTGCCTTCATAGAAATAAGCCTTTAAAAATAATATTCAGTTGTGTATCAGAGAATCCAGATTTATTGTCTTTATGCAATTATGAACCCTCGTTTCACCAAAAAAAAAAAAACATTTAAAATGGCGCAGAGAATCGTACCTGCCACAAAACCCAGATCTTATTTTTCTTTTTTTTTTGTTTATCTTGTTGCCATTCGAGGACCTTGTTTCATCAGCCCTGGCTATAAGCGGGGGTAAAAATGATTTTGTTTTCCGATATGAAACGGCAATTCCCCAAAACGAATGTAAAAAGTAATGGAAAGCAAATCAAATAAAGCCAATGAAAGTTCTGGATTCGCTTTTCCGTCACGCGAACCATTTTTGCTTTACACGAAGGGTGGAGAAAATGTTCAGTGCAAATCTCGAATGCGGATTCCATTTCATAAAAAAAAAAAAAAAAAAAAAATCCTCTATTGGGCAATATCGTACATAGGTTTTACTTGGAGCAGATATAGTTCCATCAATAGCAGTTTTTCTAGGGATGTAATTTTCTTCCAGTACTGATAAATCAACAGTAATAAACTTAATAAGGAGAGTTTGATCTTTTCGTTCCCTAACAAAACTATTATTTAAAGTGTTTCTGGCATCAGAAGCTTTATAAAACTAATCTGTTTTCACTTAGGAAATCGCGGCATGTCTAGTAAAGTATATTCTTGAATCTCTCTCATTTACTATTAGCGTGAAATTTGGGACTATCACAGGAAATTCATGTGGAAATTTACTGGCTTTTGCATGCAATGATTATTTTGACAGCTCACGATACCTATCAAATGTTAACATAAAATGCAGCGTCCCTGTTTATAAGAAAACGTTCTTGAAAAGATCCCCCCCTCTCCTCTCTCTCTCTCTCTCTCTCTCTCTCTCTCTCTCTCTCTCTCTCTCTCTCTCTCTCTCTCTCTCTCTCTCAAATGATCAAAGTGTGCAGTTGATAATAATAAACTAGTAATAATTTAATGACATCGCTAAAGCAAAAGGTATAATTCATACGACATTCAGTGCAGCACAAAAATTAGTGTAATCTATCCTAATTTCGTGAGTCGTAAAGTGCTTGCTGGTTGAATGTCCCAGTCTTGGGAACTTAAAAGAACGTCTTTTTCCTCCGAGTGCCAAGTTGAGGAGGGCAATTACCCTCTCTCTAGTGTTCTTGACATTCTTTGGCTAGCTAGCGGAGAAGCTGATTATTTTCAAAAGAATTATTTCAGTTTTTAATCCTCTTTATCCACTTTTGTTATCTAATTTTATAGATGTTCGGTAACAAGATAGTTTTTTTTAATTGATATGTTTTTTGAAACTCTGAGCGCTTTTTCTTTCTTTCTGTTATCTAAATTGTCAATGCAACGCCAGTTTACAGCAAATCAATAACTTATTTAACCTCAAACCACTAAACCTGGAAGCGACATCGGTTATTACTTTAAATGGTTTCATCAGTACGCTAGGAGCGATCAGTGATTGGCTGTCTGTGCTTGACCGAAGTAATTGGAGCAGCTAACAATGGCTCCAGTGGAAAGCATGATGTAAGTCTCATTTTATTGGATATATTATGTATATATACTGTATATAATATATATATATATATATATATATATATATATATATATATATATATATATATATGTGATTCATTTATCAAATTACCAAAGGTGAAAAATAAAGAGATTTGTAGGTCTGACCGGTTTCGACTTTATTGCCAAGCCATTGACGAAGGATTGATACACAGTATTAGAAGTCACAGATGCATATACTACAGAGACCGTACTGACGGAACATACACCCGCCTGTGGGTGGATCTGTAGTGTCAAACGGTTGTGTATGTTCGTCAGTACTGTCTCTGTAGTAGATATATTTGTGACTTCTAATACTATGTATCAATCCTTCGTCAATGGCTTGGAGATAAAGTCGAAACCGGTCAGGACCTACAACCCTCTCTTATTTTTCAATATACATATATATATATATATATATATATATATATATATATATATATATATATATATATGAGTATGTGTGTGTGTGCATGTTCGAACATCCCTTCTATTACTGATATAAGAGCGACGATGAAACCCAGAATCGCACAGAGCATATCAATGAATATTGGTGTCTTACAGAAGGAAAAGGAACGTAGCTGGCAAAATTCTCTTCGCTAAACGTGAAGAACTACGTTATTAGGACGGCAGACTTTTGCTATTTTTTTTTAATGCTGGGCTAATAAACAAACTGTCAGGAAATGCACTTTCAGGTTGCTATTGAAAAATTCAGAGACCTGCAGTTGCCAATGTATCCGGCTGCTTGTGAGGATCTCGAGTTAATAGTTTTCCTTGGTGAAAATCTGATTTAATTTAATTACCTCTTAAGAGTACCATTCCGATTTGTCACCGACAATTAGAAACCTTGTATCTACAACCGGATTCGTCTCAAAATCTATCCAATTCTCCTAATGCCAGTATCAAAGCCTATACAAAATTTCACGGAAATTCACCAAAAACCTCTTGTTATAAGTCTTGGACAAGCAAGAGTGAATACACAGACTACAACTAACTTCGTTGGTGGAAGTAATTAAAGTCTTGTGGAAAAAAGTATAGAACTTCAGGCCTTCTCTCTCTCCCCCTCCTCCCCTTCTCATAGCCTTGTTAACCGAATTTGCGGAGGGTCCTATTGGTCTCCTTTTGGGAAAGGAAGTTCAACGGTTTCTCAGTATGAGAGTTTAGATTTTATTAGAGGATAGTCGCTAACTGGGATTACTGGTACCACAAAGTAGGAATTGCCAATAATTTATATATGGCTTTTTAGTTAAGAAGGGATTACAGTCATAATTTCAGAGAGCAGTTTCATTATTATTATTATTATTATTATTATTATTATTATTATTATTATTATTATTATTATTATTATTATTATTACAAAATTACGAGGAAAAGTGCTTATTTATTTCCTATAAATGCAAAATGATTAACAAGCAGAATTATTTGCTTTAAACACAAAACAGCAAAAAATATTAAAAAAAATATTTTTAAAATCTCAGTTATATGAGTCATCATTATTCCCGTTGATCTGCATACATTTAAGAATTCCACCTTAAAATAATACCGAAAAAAGGAAAGGAACTAAGAGCTTCATACAGTGTTTACTTTATCTGTTTTCAAATCTATTTTATCTATTTTACTCTTATCACCTGGCAGACAGGATTATGGACAGAAACGTTTATGTATTTTATTCACACACACACACACATATATACATATATTATATATATAATGTATATATAAGTGAATGTTTGTTGGTATGTTTGTTTGTACGTTTGTTTGTATGTTTGTGCACTATAGAGATCCGAACCGCTTGACCGATCAAGAACAAATTTGGCACATGGTCATCATTTGACCCAACTTAGATAATAGGGTATGTTTCAAACCCGTACCCCCTTCCCCTTCCCCTGTCCTTTCTACATCCCCCTTCCTCCTTCCCTTTGTAACTTATGTGGCAGCACAGTAATACCTGGGGTACAGTCACCGCAGTAAGGTCTGGATGAAATTGACAGTAACCACAGTAATACCTGGATAAAATGGACAGTCCAGCACAGTAATTCTTGAATAATAGGGAAAGACAGTACAGTAATACCTGGATAAATGGGACAGTCACCCCAGTAAAACCACCTGGATAAAAATGATAGTCAGCACAGTAATACCTGGATAAATGGGGCAGCCACCACAGTAATGCCTGGATAAATGGGACAGTCACCACAGTAATATCTGGATAAAATGAACAGTCACTACAGTAATTCCTGGATAAAAGGAACAGTCAGCGCAGTAATACCCGGATAAGAGGGACAGACAGAACAGCAGTGCCTGGATAAATGGGACAGTCACCACAGTAATGTCTGGATAAAAGGGACAATCAGCACAGTAACAATTAGGTAAAAGGGGACAGTCCGCACACTAAAACCTGGGAAATGGGACAGTCACTACAGTAATACTTGGATAAAAGAGCCAATCAGTACAGTAATACCTTGGTATAGTGGACAGTCACCACAGTAATATATGGATAAATGGGGCAGTCTGCAAAGTAATACTTGGGTAAAAGGTACAATTAGTAAAGTAATTTCTGGATAAAAGGGACATTCACCACAGTAATTCCTGGATAAAAGGGACAGACAGCACAGTAATACCGGGAAAAATGGGACAGTCACCACAGTAATACTTGGATAAAAGGGACAGTCACCACAGTAATATTTGGATAAATGGGACAATGAGTACAGTAATACCTGGATAAATGGGACAGTCACTAGTGATACATGGATAAAAGGGACGGTCAGAACAGTAATACCTTGATAAATGGGACAGACAGTACAGTAATACCTGGATAAAAGGGACAATCACCACAGTAATACATGGATAAATGGGGCAGTCAGTTCAGTAGTACTTGGATAAAAGGGACAGTCACCACGGTAATAAATGGACAAATGTTACAGTCACTACTGTAATATCTGGATAAATGGGACAGTCAGAACAGTAATATTTGGATAAAAGGACAGTTAGTACAGTAATTCCTGGTTAAAGGGACAATTACCACAGTAATACGGAGATAAATCTGACAGTTACAACAGTAATATCTGGATAAAAGGGACAGTCATTACAATAATTTCTGGATAAAAGGGACTGTCAGCACAAGGAGGTGTAGGAAAATGTTTTTGAGTCCTCCAGAGTTTTTTCGGGCAGCGTCGAATTGGTCAGCTAGTATGTATGTATGTGTATATGTATGTATATATATATATATATATATATATATATATATATATATATATATATATATATATATATATATATATATATATACTATATATATGTGTGTGTGTAACATGTAGGTATATATACGTCAGGGGAAAATCCAGAAACAATATTTGATTTGCAGCGAGAGAGAGAGAGAGAGAGAGAGAGACTTATGTAATTATTTTTGAATTATGCATTCATTTCCCAGCCCAGCTGGCAAATGTTGACCAAACTAATTTTGGGCGGACATGTTATTAATGAAGCACTTAATTTTAGTAATGAGATGGTGGCCATGATCCCTCGCCGCTTCATGTTAATTAACATTTAACTGTTTTCATCTGCTTAATATGTTTTTTTTTTCGATAATCACAAATTGAATGTATAGCAGGTTAGAATTATACATTAAGAAAAAATTAGCCAAATGTTTTTAGGCATTTTTTAATGTGAAAGTTTGTCTTTATCTTTTTAATTCAACGAATATTTTTAATTTTCCTTTTTCGCTCATGGAAGAATATCAGGAAGGTAAAGACTGCCGAAGAAAGCGTTGCTCCAGCGTCCAGTATTCTGCTCATGCGCACAAAGCTTTAGAATCCGCATATATCAAGTTGACTGACTGAGCAATTTGCAGAGTGACAGCTAAGGTTCCGAGGATACGTATTAGAAATAACTTCTCCCAGTCCACTTCGAAGAACCATTTTAATTTTTTTGAGACTGTCTTTTATTCCTTACACTTTTGTTTGTTTTTAGGATAAATTTACGAACTTATTATACCAGGTAAGGTTTAAAAGGTATTTTAATGAAGCATCAGCATAAGTATAGGTTTTATCGTGATCAGAGGAAACGGATGTGTACTGTTCATTTATATATATATATATATATATATATATATATATATATATATATATATATATATATATATATATATATATATATATATATATATATATATTTCGTCACACCAATCCTATAAATTTTGCCGATGTTACCAGTATTTTGGGAAATATAAATTCGAGCATTTTAAAGAATGTCCAAGAATTTTATACTCTGCTAAAAATTTAACGACAAAGAATGTAAAATAAAATTTATACATTTCCCTAGGTATTTCATAGAATACTATTTCTTATATATATATATATATATATATATATATATATATATATATATATATATATATATATATATATATATATATATATATATATATATATATATTATATTATTATTTATTATTATTATTATTATTATTATTATTATTATTATTATTCCAAAATCCCGTTTGTCACACCAATGCCTCGTTTCTTCTCCAGCCGAGGATTTCACACGAAAATCGTACACGAAACACGAGGGCCATTTTTCATTAAGGTGACGACCCGGGCCCCCCTACGGCATAGATTGGCCAATCCGATCGTAAACGAGTTTCAGATTGGAAATCTCGCTTCGGGAGAAAAGGGATCTGATATGCACAAGTCCCTTGTGACGCTGAGCGGAAAATACCTTCAGGCCCTTTTTGACATCACACTGAACCTGTTGGAAAGTGTTTGGCCTCGTGGGAGTTCGACTGACGGTTTCCATATTCGATAAGTGGATGTCACTTTGATCTGGAGTTTTTTTTTTTTTTTTTATTTACTTATAGTTTTAGTTTGTCAGGGGATTAACTAGTAATTGATTGTATCGCGCTGTATTCGTTTTCACGTTTTATTTTGTTCTTTTTGATTATATATCTCCCAGGATTTTCATGATTAGCGGAAAGCGTTAACATTTGAACAGGAATATACCATTGTCTGGGATATGCTCTATTTCTCTTTTAAGTTTCTTTTATACATTCCAATGAGTAGAAGTGTTTAATATTTACTCCATTTCCATATGATAAGAAAGTTTAATTAATTGTATTGTACTTTTTTATTATACAGTGTATCTCTCTGGATTTTCATAATAAGCAAAAATCATCAGTGTATGAGTGGAAATAATAATTTGCCTCATACATGATGCTATTTCTCTTTAAACTATATCCCAGTCATTACCACAGATATCTTGCCTTTTATTTTCGCATTTCTCATCGTTAATATATTTGGTAGATTTAATTATTATTGTAACTTCCGAAGACTTTCACTTTATTCATTTTTATTCTAAGATTATATTGTTTGCACATAAAAGAACCGTAAAATCATTCGCGGATGCTAGAGCATAAAACTGGCAGCTTCACCCCAAATTTCTGTTATATATATTATATATATATATATATATATATATACATACATACATACATACATACATACATACATATATATGTTTGTCTGCGCGTGTTTAAACGTGCGATAAATGAGAAATATAGAGTGAAGATGCATATCAAGAGAAAAAACGGGAAAAAATTCATACTGAGGAGACAGAGAGACAAATAGACAGAAACAAAGTGTGAGACAGCGAGATAAACAGAGAGAGAATTTGCCAATAAGAAAGGACAGACGTAAAGGTAAACACTCAGACAAAGAATAGATATAGTCAGACAGGAACCGAGAAGAAATGCATGGAGAGAGAGAGAGAGAGAGAGAGAGAGAGAGAGAGAGAGAGAGAGAGAGAGATCTGTCATGAAAAATATGCAATTTCCTCTCACAGGTTAACATAACTGAATCCTGACGTAGGTTCTGAGAACCAGAGGTCTTCTGACGTAGTTCAGAAAACAAACAGAACTTTTAATCTTTTAGACCTTAAGAGAGTGGTCAAGGATTAAAGTTTTGGAAAAATTATCACTAACAGCAATAGTTATGAAATCTAGAGTGAAAATTGCAGCACTTTGGAGCTTCAGTTGACATGTGACCTTAAAGAATAGTTCAAGGTTAAAATTATTTGAAAATATGATCAACACCAAAATATGATTTTCATCAAAATCAGTAAAATGTCAAATTATGGTGACTAAATTAACTTGGCCTTGAGAATGATTTAAAAAATGGAAAATAATTACCAGTGCGGAGATGCACATAGAAACCGTACTTCATGAAAATTAGTGAAAACTTAAATGCTGCCTTTTAGATGAAACTGTGAATGCGAATTATTGGTCAGTTTTACAGCATTTATTCATATTAATCACCAGTCATCAAGTACCTGCTTACTAACTGGGTTCATCATAATCAATATAAAATAATTTGGCGAAAAGTAAATAATTTACCTTTAAATAAACCTGTCACCTTGAATAATAGGTCCTGGTCAAAAACATTTGAGAAAATTAATCAACAGCTACCGAAATACTTTCATACCAAGATTTATTAAAACCGAAGAAAATGAAATGTTTTCCATTAGATAGTCATATGACCTTAAAAGGCAGATGAAGGAAAGGATATATAGCAGAAATACTCACGATTGCCAGTTGTCCACACGTAACAAATTTAATTTAAACCAGAGGAAAAGAAAATGTTGACCTTAAAATTGGTTCCAGACCTATAAAAGTCAAGATCAAAAAGACTAAACTGATACTTTTGGCTAAGTGCTAAGGTTTCTGATATATGGAAAAAAATTCTTGAAGCTGTCCCATAAACTTACATGGGCCATTCAGAAATGGATCGCGTTCACAAAGGTTTGGACAAATGGACCGGTGGTGGACCTACCAAACATTAAAACCAGGTATAATAATTATAGCAACTACAAAACCAAATTCAGTATAGTCGAATACCGATACATGTAAAAAAGTAAAAAATGTCAGTCTAATAATCTTCCTATACATTATCTATTAATATCCTGTAAAAGCAAGAAAAAAAACCGTTCTCTGGTCCAAAAAGACAACTGGAGCGCAAACAGCTTATTTTAACTCCCGTGTATATTTTCACCGAAGAGGCTTATTCTAAAAGAACGTTGCGTTTGTTTTCACATAAGCGTATAGTCTAAAAGAACGTTGCTGCACTGAGGGATGGAAATAAGCGGTTGCCATGGTGATGTGGAGTAAACAAAAACCACAACTTTTAAAACAGTAGTATGGTGTGCAAGCCGATTTAGAATGAAGCTTTACTCGGAAGCGTAGGATTGCTCATTATTCTGAGAAAGATTGTTGGGCTATGTTTATTACAAAGACAGAAACGCGTGAATAACGTAAGAGAAAAAAACTATGCTCTAGCTGTTATTATTGTAGCATATAAATTATATATATATATATATATATATATATATATATATATATATATATATATATATATGTGTGTGTGTGTGTGTGTGTGTGTGTGTGTGTGTGTGTGTGTGTGTGTGTGTGTGTGTGTAGTCAAATACACATAATTGGCAGAGAGAGAGAGAAATTTTTAGTTTAGGTCGACATTCAAATTAACAGAAAGATGATAAACAAAATGTCAGTCAGTAAGAACAGACTTAAGTTAGTCAATGTTAGGCAGCACTGGGATATTGCCATGGAATGTCAAGTACTCTCGGTAATTAACAAATACCAAACACTGATGGATCATTAATTCTCATGAGTAACCAAAGATATATTAAATGAGAGGCTTAACTTAGGTGTTCTGTATTTGGGTAAGAGATCAGTGCTACAACAACTACTCCTACTACTATTAATAATAATCAATATCAGTAGTATGTGATATCAATTATTGATTACAGCAAGTTTATCGGGGAAGCAACGTGTTTCTTCATTCTCTCTCGTGCCTTCAGTATCTCATGCTGAAGGGGCTTGCTAGGAGGAAAAAGTAGACCAGAAAAATATATAACCTATGATTCATCTTCTTTCCATCATACACCTCTACCCATTACCCGTTCCCTCGTGTTCCATTTCTTTTCCTCCTCTTCTTTTGTTTCTACCGTCTCTTCTCGCTCTTCGCCCTCTAATTCGCTGGTGATGAGAGACA
>NC_089746.1:58744011-58764011 GCF_040412425.1 Macrobrachium rosenbergii | reverse complement strand
TGAAAATCCATTTTATTTTTTCATATATTGTATCTAAATACCTTCTCCTTGTTTCATTATTTCTCGTTTATTGTTTATTTTTTATTTATTAAAACGTGATTAATTTTTTCTTCTATCATATTTATCTTTCTCCCTTATTTAAATAAATATTGTCTGTTATTCATTATCTCTTATTTGTGACCTCACTTGTTCTGTTTCGGTGTCTTGCATTTGATATTGGCCTTCTTTTTTCCTTCCATTATTTGCTTAACTGTTATTTTTTTATTTTGGCTCCATTATTAGAACGAATGTCACTTTCTCATATTCTTTAACCTTCATTATTTTTCCGATTCAGATTTCATTTAACCCTTTTATTTCATCACTGACTAGATACTCTATTTCGTAACGTGATTTTGATCAGTTTGCATAAGACAGGTCTGGAGAAGGTTGAAGGTTTCATTGCTATATTGCAATACCAGTTGCAGATTTTCTTCTGTAAGGTGCTAAATAAATTATGAAATACTACAAAATTGTTAACGTGAACATTTTATTTTTTCTTACTAAGATTTTTTTTGGGGGGGGGTTGTTTTAATAAAAAAATTGAAAGAATAGATGACAACTCAAACAATAGCACCATTATTATTATTATTATTATTATTATTATTATTATTATTATTATTATTATTATTATTATTATTATTATTATTATTATTCAACCTTTTGAAACCTATATTTGAAAAAGACCCAAAAGGCCAATAGTAAACAAAGGAAGCCTTCGGTAGGAAAAGGTCTTTATATCTGGAAAAGTCATAAGCGAGACTATGAGAATAATAGAGAATTAGTAGATAGTAACAAATAGTTGAAAATATATCGACAAACTTATCTTGGAAAGTTCTTGTAATAATCCGCTATAGACAATGAACCAAGGACGCACATATATACATTTCTTTGTTAGCGATACCATATAACATCTGTAATATTTTGTGCCTATTTTTTTTTTTACAGTTTACTTACATTAATCTAAAGTATATTGTTCACAAACTCTTTTTTTGGGGGGGTTCTTATTATATAAGTTTTATACTTTTTTATTTATTGAATTTTTCTCGGCAAGTCAGTGGACCTTATGTGTCATTTAATTGCAATGAGTGAGGAGAAGAAGAAGAAGAAGAAATAATAATAATAATGCTTCATAACTAACAGCACTCATATGTGTTTTACGTCGCCCGCAAATTTACCAAGAATCCTTTCAGTATCATAGGACAAATAAGAAACTTTTATCGAAAATGAAATTTTCTCTTCCACTATCTGATAGAATAATTTCCTTCGCAAGAAACCTAAATCCTTCCAGATTTTACGACTGAGATACGAATCCGGTGTGCCAGATAGCCTTTGCGGAAATCTTAGTTTCTTCTTGACATTCTCTCTTTGTCGTATATTGCTAACCACAGGACAGATAAGTGAGAGAGAGAGAGAGAGAGAGAGAGAGAGAGAGAGAGAGAGAGAGAGAGAGAGAGAGAGAGAGAGAAAGAAAGAGAAGTGCCAGGGAGATGAAATTTGTTATCCATTCACTTATTGGTCTCACTATTGCTATTAATAGAAAACGAGCTAATTTTTTTTAAATGATCTTGAATGAAAATGACAGAGACAAAGAAAAGTGGAGTTGAAGATTTCGATAAGTGATGTTTCAAAGCCCACACATATAACAATAGAGAGAGAGAGAGAGAGAGGAAAGTGCGTACTAGTTGCCGAAACCGCTCTGCCAGACGAGGTCAGGCGCCAGGCACTCAAGTGCCTCGGAGCCCGTCGCTGGCTCAGTGGCTGACGTGATGTGTGGCGGGAAGGAGCTCGTCGCCAGCCTGCTGGCGCAAGTCGAAAAGCGTGGCGTGAATCCCGCTAAACTCGCAAGACTCCCCGCCTATCAGGCGCTGCTGAAGAGGAAGAAGGCTGCTGTCTTGGACGAGAACGATAACAACAATGCGAAAAACAGAAACTTGAAGGAAGTCAGGGACGACAAAGTTGCGAGAGCGAGCGTTGGTCGAATTTTCAAACCACGTGGAGTGATATACGGGGTTATTGTTGCGACCATTGCGGTAGCTTTTGCGTTCGTCAATTACTATGAGTTACACACGCATCACGGATTTGCCAAATTCTGGCTCCTTTGGGAAAATGTGGACTTGACTGTCGAACAGGTAAGGATAATTTGGGTTTACTATTAAAATGTTTCGATGGTAAGAAAATATGCTGAAAACATTGTATTGGTACACCGATAACACTGATAACTAATAAAATTTATTTCAAAATTTTTTCAATAAATAATAATTGAGATCATGCAATATAAAAATATATTGCTTCCTTTTCAAAAGGCATACATATAGACCAGACATACAGAATATGCAATATCATTTTCATTAAGAGGCATTTACAAACAATGTTAGTCCAAAAAAATCCATTGTTATTTATAAAACACAAAGAATAAAATATTTAACAATTCTATTTTCCACAAAAACAACAGTGAAACGAAGCCTTGTAACTGCTACAGCAGGAGTAATTCAAACACTACACATTTTTATTTATTCAGGTAAAGAAAAGATAAATTGTGACATAAAGTTAACAAAAATAAGCGAGACGAAGAAGTTTACGTGAGTAATTTTTTCAGTTTCACTCTTTCATTTCTTTCCCAGGATAAAATTCTAGATATCTTTTTGCATCGCGCGAGAAAGATTAGTGATAATGCTACTGGCTGGATCTTTACGTGACACGGTACTGGGTGTGAATGATAATGATAATAATGATAAAACTTATACAACAATAATAATGATAATGAATGATATTGATGAAACATAAACAACAATAATAATGATAATGAATGCAAATGATAAAACTTTAAAATAATAATAATAATAATAATAATAATAATAATAATAATAATAATAAAACATTCTCCGATTAAGAAGCACTGTAATCGTAACACTTGCCATATGCTCTAGGGTATATTATTTTGCTTTTTTCACCTGATTTCACTGAAATGCTCGTCTCCATATCAGGAAAGTTAAGCAACATTGACAATGTTTACTACTTGAATGGGTGACCGGCTAGTAGAATCAGATGCCGTCAGCAGACGTTACTATCACCGTTTCATTGTAAACAACATTAATCAATAGTTTTCCGTCAAGTTACAATTATATTTATGAGGAAACCATAAAGAAAATTACCGTCTTCATACTTCATTGTATCGTCAGAGTTCATTGTTAAAAATACTTACCTTCTGATGCAATAATTGCAAACTATACCAGCCTGTTAAACAAGTTCTCAAAGAACTTCGAAAAAGGGAATACTATATTCATAAGAATATAAGTAATAGATATATGAAACTAAAATAAAAAATAAAAATTAACAGCATCCCACCGGATTGGATTTCCAGTCAAGAAAAAACGAAAAACAGAATTTCAAGATAATGAAAATATATTTTATTGTTATTTTCATTTCACTCACTTTTCAGTTCATTCCATATCTCTCTCGACTCTTTAGCTTTGCACATCCTCATTTCCCGACTGGACTCTTCAATTTCCTCTTCCAGACGTTTATCATCAACCCCTATTTACTTTTTATCGCTGTTAGAGTTTGCCCTCTCGTCCTGCTGATGACCGTGATTATGAGCTAGTTACGTGTTCGTTATCGATATACGTTGAAGCGCAGTGATCTTTTTTCATTGTAAGTATCATACTGTATACTTTGCAGAATTCTGCTTGTATGTATGCATACACACGCACACATATATACAGTATGTATATATATATGTATGTATGTATGTATGTATGTATGTATGTATGTATGTATGTATGTATGTATATATATATATATATATATATATATATATATATATATATATATATATATATATATATATATATTTATATATATATATATCACGTAACCACAGGTGAAAATGGCTTGGAGATAAAGCTGAAACCGTTCAGGACCTACACTTAGTTTTTAATTTTTTCATCTATGGTGATGTGGCATATGTTTACATATATATATATATATATATATATATATATATATATATATATATATATATATATATATATATATATTATATATATATATATATATATATATATATATATATATATATATATATATATATACTATGAGTTATAATCGCATTTTATGAAATGCAGTGAAAACCCCAGAATTATCGTGAATTAAATTGTAGCTTCTCAAGCGTTTTTGTATATACTATATATATATATATATATATATATATATATATATATATATATATATATATATATATATATATATATATATATATATAGTGTATGTGTGTGTATAAGCATATAGGTGTATGAATATATGTGTGTACTGTAGAGAAACCGGTACCTCATTTCCTTCATTTCTTTTTATTCTCTGCAAAGGAATGTCTCGAAATAGAAACAGGAACTCATTCACTTCTCCGCACGTACTCCACTTGCATAACAATAAAAGGAAACTCATATGAGAACAATTCCGTCCTTCTAGTATTGCCAGGAAATTGCTATCAGCAACTTGTTACTTGTTTAGGAGCATGCTCCGTTATTTTCGAGGATTCTTCAGTGGCTTTCAACCAGGAAGCTCAAAATCTGAAAAGAGCTCATGTCCTGAAAATGTTTTCTTTGGCAGCGTATATCATAGCTCAGGAGCTTTCAGTTAATGCGCAGTTATTGTACAATTTCACCTTGGAATGCCCTTGCATGCTGAATGCTTCATCAAATTCATTTTTTTTACCATTGTACTTTTTTTCTTTTGAATGCATGCTGCAAAATTCTGCCAAATTCTATTGTAGCAGGCTTTAATACCTTAGCATTCAGTCCCAAAAATGATATTTTCCTCCAAAATCTCTCTTATGGCTTTTCTGTATTCAGAAACTTTGATAAGCATTTGTCTTTTCTCCAGCACTTTCGCATTCACCAGTTCGTTACGCCTGCCAGTATCTGAAATATTCATTCTTAACTGTGTAGCCGTCTCAGAATTTACATTGTCTCTCCTTAATGATCATTGTGAAATTTCTCCGTAGGTGTGTATTTGCGTGCACTAGTATTTAGTTGTTTATGCGCCAGTTTGTAAAAATGAGAAGAGAAAGAGCGTACACAAATATTTTCATTTCCTTGTCTGTGAGTGCACAAGCATATTTGCGTTTGTGTGCATGTTAGTGAAAACAGAAAGTTTGTGTAAATATCTTTTTGTGAGTATGTATACGTTTGCGCACCCATGTATTTTAGTTTGTATGCCAGCGTATGAAACCGGAAAGAGGGAGGGAGGGGGAGAGACAGAAACTGTGTATATTCCAACAACTTAGTTTGGTTAGCCTTCAATACGAACCTGAGTTTCGACAGAGTTTGAAGAGAATCGACGAGGCAACTTCGTTGCTTTAGGAGACCTCGTTGTTTATGCAAAGCCCAAAGCCCCGCCAGCGCTGTCGGCTCTGGTCCCTGAAACTAAATGTGACAAGAGAAGCGTGGTTGGAAGGAATTAAATATGAAGCATCGTATCGATTTCGTTTGACAGCTCTGTTAGTTGAATTTTTTTTCTACTGTCATGATAAATATTTCGTTTCTGTTTAATCACCATAAGTTCAGTTTCAGACATGATTGTTGTCCAGTAGTTCATTTTCCATAAAACAATATAACCTGGTAGCCATTGAACTGATTTTTTACCGATGTGTATGTCTAATTTTCAAGCATTCATATCAATAGCAGTCCATGAATATTGTGACAAATTCCAAATGGCATATTATTACATTACCTAAATTCATGCACTCAGGATTTAGATAAGCTATAATATGCAAACAAATGTCACTGATGTAATCTAATTTGCCTTATTCGCTTTACTAATACAGCGATCACACATACCTCATCGATGTTTATCAATAGGCTTACAATAATACAATATTTTCAATTGCAGTGCATAAGTAACCCAAAACTTAACCACTGACTTTTTAAGAAAATTTGTCTAGTCATTTTGGGTTTACTTTTAATACAAATTTGCCTTGAAGCTCTACTGACTTTTCAAGAGAGTTCTTTGCAATTTGATCTTACTTTTAGAAGAACTGTTTATGGGCTGCAGCTCGTTATTCATTAGCTACCAAAGTTTAATAATATTCATGCTTATTTACTTTTGGAAAAGAATTAATTATCAACTAAAAAATTCCCCTTCGGTAACATATATGAAAATATATTATTTCCGAGGTAGAGTGAATTGGATATTAAAAGACGTTTGTAGCTTAATGCTTGTATATGAATCACGGTGATGTGATAAAAAGTCATATATATATATATATATATATATATATATATATATATATATATATATATATATATATATATATATATATATATATATGTATATGTATATATATATATTCATTCTTCATATCGAAAGAAAATTAGGTTATTTACAATAATACTGACTAAAGGTAAAGAACTGAGTACTTTCTTAAGAGAGGAGGAAGTGTTGTCAGTGCTGAAAATGTAATAGTCAATGAGCAAGAATTTTAGATAATAAAGGCTAACAACAACTTGTGAAGTATCATCAGTGTTAATAATAATAATAATAATAATAATAATAATAATAATAATAATAATAATAATAATTATTATTATTATTATTATTATTATTATTATTATTATTATTATTATTATTATTATTATTATTATTATTATTATTATTATTATTATTATTAAAGGACGAGACTAAACATGATATATCTGTATATCAACGAAGAAAAAGAAAAAATTAGTGGCAAAACACAGAAACCAATGTCTAAAGGACAAGTGATAAATATGAATATATTTAAAAATATAAACTAATAAATCCCAATTAGTACAACTAATAGTTAATCAGCAAATCACAATATTTTTCTATCAAATATTTGAGATAAAAATGGCATTAAACCAACAAGGAAAGTACAGTTCTTTAGTCAATTAATTATTCTTATGTCTCTTTACTCTCCTTCATGTTCCTTTTTCCGTTATCTTTCTCCATTATACATGAGATTTCTCTCTATAAGTTCATATTACCCAGAACAGATGTCTTCTTTCCTCAAAGTTTTCCTTCAACCTACTTTGTTCATGTCCCCTCTGGGACAAATTTGAATTGGGTAATATATATATATATATATATATATATATATATATATATATATATATATATATATATATATATATATATATTATATATATATATATACAGTATATATACACATGTATTTTGCGTGTCTTCGTGTATCTCTATATTTGCCTATATGTATGTATGTATGTATGTATGTATGTATGTATGTATGTATGTATGTATGTATGTATGTATGAATGTATGTATGTATGAGGAAAAATTCAGGTCCAGCTATCTTTTCGTGAATCTATCCAATTTTGCTCACTTCTATCCGAGACCTACCTGTCAGGTGAGGCAGATTCACGTGAAACCAATAAAATATTGCCGATGGAGCCCCTCCTCTCTCGCTGTGGGAAATGAACGGGATTGCAGAATCTCTCTCTTTTACGTCAATATTTTCGATATATGCGTGACGGGATATAGTATGTCTGTAATTTCTCGTTATTTTCTTACTTTTTTTCCACTATGACATTTATATCTAATCGTCTATAACAGATTTTGAATACTATAAGTGTCATATTGTTGAACAACCATAATTTTCATAACAGCCAAAAGCGTTCTATCAAACGTAATTTCTGTTAAAGTTATAAAGTTATAACAGGGCAACACTTTCAGTAATTAAAATATTCATGTCAAATGTAAATAAACAAAACAGCATGAAGCCCTGAAAATCCCTTTTACTACATCACTTTAACATTTAAGCATTAATGTATGAAAACATACATTATAGACCACACACACATGAGATAATAAAACAGAGCCACGGAATGAAAAACAAAAGTAAATGAGAATTGCATTGTCATAAGCCAAATTTTAATTAATAAACAATCGACAACCGAGTAACTACTTAGAGCTATTAATACAGATAATCAGAATTGAGAGAAAGGTTACCTAAGCCAGGCATTTGACAAGGTAACTTAAACCGAGACTGTGAGAGGCTATAATGCAGAGCAATGGCACAAATCATTGCTTGAAAACACTATATTTCTGGTCGCCAGAATGGCTTGAAAATACTGCCTTTCTGGTCGCTATAAAATGGCTTAAAAACACTGCCTTTGTGGTCGCCAAAAAGGGCTTTAAAACACTGTCTTTCTGGTCGCAAAAAAATTACTTGTAAGCACTGCCTTTATGATCACCAAAAATGGCTTGAAAAAATTTTTTTCAAGCCATATTTGGCAACCAGGAAAGCATTTATTAGCTTTCTGGTTGCCACAAGGGCTTGAAAATACTGCCTTTCTGGCAGCCAAAAAGGGCTTAAAAACACTGTGTTTCTCATCACCAAAAATGGCTTGAAAACACTGCCTAAATGGCAACCAAAAATGTCTCTAAACCTGATCCCGATGCCACATATAGAGCTGTTATATGGCAAAGACCTGACGTAAGACAGCAGAGTATGACGCATTAAGCGACGTAGATGGCTCATATTATGATGACTCACGGTGGCTATGGCAGCATTCGGTGTTTAAAAAATGGGTTATAAAGTGACTACTCGAAGTAAAGAAACAAAATGGACCTTTGTGTTCATCCAGATATCACGTAAGACGACAAAGGTATTTCTATCAACAGAAGAAAACAGCAGTTACAAAGACGGTAAACTGAACTCCCTTGAGCCACCGGATATGAATGATAAATGTTTTGATCCATTATCCATGTGATATTAAACGTCATCTGTCAAAACAAGGATTTATTAAGAAACTCTCTCTCTCTCTCTCTCTCTCTCTCTCTCTCTCTCTCTCTCTCTCTCTCTCTCTCTCTCTATTTACCAAGACAAAAGCAACCTTGATCATCAGGGTTGAGATCCATTATAACTGACGTTTAGTTTTTAGAGCAAACAGCAATAAATAACAACGCGTTAAAGGGACGGGCCCCACATATGACAGGAAAAACAATCAGAAAGAGAAAGTGAAAGAGACGGAGACAGAGAGAGAGAGAGAGAGAGAACGAAGAAGGATAACGGGAAAATTCGAACACTTCAATAGCAAATCTGTTTAACCTTTCACGGGGACTTTGAAAATCAGACTTGATCAAGTTCAAAAGTCAACATTGTCTCCAGATTCCAGGAGTGGGCCTGTTCTCACGGAAAAAAAAGAAGTCTTTACATAGTTTTCGATAACGAGCCTACGAACTTGAGAGGATTCGGATTCGTTGAAAGGAGTCTCATCGTTTTTCGCGATGTGTTTTGGTATTTCAGTAATCCTCTCTTACTTCAAACAGAGCCGTCAATCGAGGTATGGTATGTTTTTGTAATATATATATATATATATATATATATATATATATATATATATATATATATATATATATATATATATATATATATATATATATATATGTATACACATACATACATGTGTGTCTTCACAGATAGACAGATATATATATATATATATATATATATATATATATATATATATATATATATATATATATATATATATATATATATATATATAATACATACATACATGTGTGTGTCTTCACAGATAGACAGATAGATATATAGCTTGACAGACAGATATACAAAATGATTCTTTTGAAATTCTGTAACAGGCTTCATAAACTCAACAGGCTTCATGTATTATTTTACTTTGCACTCACAGCATAAAAGAACTGTCTTTGCACTCATGGCATGAAAGAACTGTGTAGTCTACACTTAAGAAACTAAAACCAAGTTACTAGTATTGTTATAATTAGCATTCAAAACAAGGTGATGGGGGAATAGGATACATATTGCGTACTAAGATCATAAACAGGTAAATAAATAGATACCAGCGTGCATTACAGACATTTGAAAATTTACATACATGCACAGCATATCACCTCGAAGCAGCATCAGAGCTTCATTTAAACTTCCGTCCGTCTGCATCAGTGATGCTGCCACAAAGATTTCTAACAGTTTAAGAGATGAAATATGTCCCGAAATATTCAATATTCGGTAAAGAGAAAGCACTCTACCACAAGTACCCCTAGATAGTATAAAAGCCATTAGAAGCCAGATGCTCACATTAGTGGAAAGAGATAGAGTATCATTCAGTTCTTAAGTGTTACTTACATACTCCTCTGTAAAAATAGATAAGCTTGAGCAGAATGCTTTATGTGTCCATTTATACTCAAATGAAATTGCAGTTAATGCATATGTATGAATGACTGCACATTTAGGATATATATATGTGTGTGTGTGTGTGTGTATAAGTGTATGTGTGTGTGTATGTGCGTGTGCTGATGAATCATTTCCTATATGATTTTATTATTACAGATGCGAAGCCAAATTTTTATACTATCGCATTCACGTACGTCGAAGTTAATTGACTTGCTGAGCAGCAAAAAAAAGTGAAAACAAAAAAGCGAACATAAAAAAGTCTGGGTGTGGAAATGAGCATAAGAACCCCATCAGTCGCCCCCGGATATTTCATCAAGGCTTGGTCGTCCTTTCCATTTGATCTTATTTCGTCTTTACAGAGTTATTATTTATTTTGCCAGAGACGTTATTCCGTTCCGATGCAAATATTTGTTGTTTTGTTTACTCCATGAGCTAACCCGATGGAAATAAACGGGCATATAAGTAAACAAATTCAAATATCATGTTCAGGTTAGTTCATTCTCTTGCGTTCTCATTTTTTAGAATAGATACTTCTTCATTTCACCGACTGCTCATAGATGGCGTTCATAACCTCTTTACCCACGATACATTTCTCATCATGCAAAGTTTATATTCTTGTAATAGATATGAATGTTAAAAGGTTATCCCTAAACATCGAAAAAGGGTTTTAAGG
Source organism: Macrobrachium rosenbergii (assembly GCF_040412425.1). Lineage (NCBI taxonomy): Eukaryota > Metazoa > Arthropoda > Malacostraca > Decapoda > Palaemonidae > Macrobrachium > Macrobrachium rosenbergii. The sequence goes on along the minus strand of NC_089746.1, from coordinate 58,753,107 downwards.
TGATATATCTGACATGTATCGGGATTCGTAGCATTCTCTCTTCGCTTTCTATATGGCTCGTATAATCCACCATCAGAATTGACGGTAATATAAGAGAGAATCAAGATGCAAGTCTCGACTCTAAGGACAATAAGTATCTTCCCTAAGATTGGGTTAAGGAGCTTTCAAAACAAGTCCCTATACAGGTGCCGCGGGTCATAAGAAAGATTGACACCGGCCTGGACGAAAGCAATTATGTAAGAGTAGTTTTTTACCCATAATCTATCGTTGCTATATACAAAACTTGCGTAGAAATATCTACAGATGTACTTTCTCAATTGGTTTAGCAGTTAATGTGTAATGTCTCTTATTAGCCCATTTCTATAATAATAATAATAATAATAATAATAATAATAATAATAATAATAATAATAATAATAGTTGCAAGAGTCTTAAAATGGAGAAACAAATCCATTTATATAACTGTACAAATATATTTGAAAATAATGATGTACAGAGAGCTTTCGAGAATTTGTTCAATTCGATTCCTCTTTTCATTCGTAAAGATTCTCGAAAGCTCTGTGGATAGATTTATCTTTAAATACATCTGTACAGTTACGTAACCGTGGATTTGTTTCTCTAATAATAATAATAATAATAATAATAATAATAATAATAATAATAATAATATGTTCTGCTAAAAAGAATGACTGCATCGTGCGAATTAATCTTGTATGAGAGTTTTCTTATATTCTCTATGACTCTTTTGTCTGCAACGTTAATATTTGTTCAAACTGGCCAATGTTCGTGTTTCGGCAAAGAAAAATACATTAACAATGCTATATATAGAGAATAAACTGCTGTTTAAACGTTGTTAATGTGGTTCATTTTGCCGATATGAGCATTGGCCAGTTGTTGACCAATGTTAACGTTGAAAAGAGTCATAAGGAAATTTAGAAGACTCAGTGTAAGAATTTAACAGGACATATTATTATTATTATTATTATTATTATTATTATTATTATTATTATTATTATTATTATTATTATTATTAGAGAAACAAGAGAACGTCTACGTCCTTCTGATGATGATAATAATAATAATAATAATAATAATAATAATAATAATAATAATAATAATAACTGAAACATTGCCTTTAGATCTCCCATATTCACGTTACTTTAATGGGTAATTTTCGTGTTCAAATTAATTGAAATTTTCCTTTATTTTTTGCGAAAAAATAATTAATGTAATTACTAAAAACACTTTATTTTCTTCATTTAATAATCAATGAACACCAAATAAGACATTCAGAGAATAACCTCTTCTTCGAAATGAATATTTTTTTTAGATATTAGTACAATTAGGTCATTAACGAGAACCAAAGTCAGGAAAATGTATGTGTTTGCAGCCCGCATCATGATTATCATATATTCTGAACAGTATTAAGCTCAGTTATCATCGTACATTCTAAAAAAAATATATTGAACTCAACCGGACATCGTACATTCTAAAAAAGAATATTAAACTCAACCGGAAATCGTACATTCAAAAAAATATTAAACTCAACCGGAAATGTTTGGAATGAAGTCAATATACAAGGTCCGGCTTCACTAAAATTATCTATCTATCTATCTATCTATCTATCTATATATATATATATATATATATATATATATATATATATATATATATAGAGAGAGAGAGAGAGAGAGAGAGAGAGAGAGAGAGAGAGAGAGAGAGAGAGGGGGAGAGAGAGAGAGAGAGAGAGAGATGTATGTATACATAAGCTAAGTGAATGCCGGACCTTGTATGCTGACTTCATTCCAAACGTTTCCGGTTGAGTTTAATATTTTTTCAAGAATATTCGACAATCACAGATATGTGTTGTAAACACATACATAAGACAGACTTTGTATATATATATATATATATATATATATATATATATATATATATATATATATATATATATATATATATATATATATATATATATATATGTGTGTGTGTGTGTGTGTGTGTATGTTTGTGATTGTGTACATATATGTGTATAAATGCCATGTACATATACGTATATGTGTCTGTGTGTGTTTATGCATCTATATGTATAACTGTGTATCTACGAAAAGCAAAGAATATAACCTTCAATCTCATAAAATAAGGAGGAGAGCTGACGTGAGGGAAAATTATTGTTACATTCTGAAGCCCTCTCCTATAAAAATACAAAAGCTTATATTTGATGCCGGAGGAAATTATAGACTTATTGGTTTGCGTCCGCTTTTATTTCCTTATATTCTAGAAGGTTTCTCATGGTATGTCGACGTCGGTTTTCGAAGATTGCTTTTATCTTTATACCGGTGTTAAAGAAATATAAAAGGCGTAAAAAACGTAACTGAATTATTTGTAATGTAATGACGAACGCTAAAAAAAATCGATATGTTTAATTAAGTAAAACATGTTACTGGTCGTTTTCATTTCTCATTGAGAGAGCTGGAGCTTATCAGACATGGTAGATAACTGATCAACAAACAGTAATACGAGTGAGATGTGTCCTTTATTTTTCTGAACACACTTGACATTCGATTGAGTATAAAGACGAAAGTTAATATCTTTACATTTCATACCGTTCACATACGGAAATCTAAGCCAGATTATCATTAGCAAACAGGATCGAAAATAAAGAACAAGAGCCTACTGATTCCTTAAACAACATGAAACACGGTCGGATTCCCCAAAATGGCTCATTTCGTCGCGAAAGGGGATTGTATCCCTTATTTTTCATGGGTCCATGGCTTCCAACAATGGGGGAATAGAAAGTAATGTGAAGGAAAATTGTCCCGTGATTAAAGAGTTCCAAATGGTTCCACTCATTTCATGGTCGGACGAACACGACGAATGGGGCGGATTACCTGGTGTGTACGTTGGAAGGCTTTTAGAGAGTCTTTCCTTTTTCATTACATTAGGCAACAGTCAATTCCCAGTTATAATGATGCTGTATTTAAGCGCTTTAAAATGGAAAATTACTGTTTACGGTCTTCTGAAAACCTCATGCATTTTCATAAAATATTTCATTTAACTTTCGAAGCGTAAATCGGGATATCTTTTGCCACATAGTTTTTCTTTCTGTTGAATCAGTGACACTGCTTTCCATTTTGACTGCAGTGGATTTGCAAAACTCATATTTAACGACAGAATGGGTGTTAAAGTTGTGACCCTGCTTAATTTAGGTTATTAATGAATCCATTTTTAGTTTTCTGTAAAAGAAAACTATTGCGCCAGCTTTGTCTGTTCGTCCGCCCTTGGATCCTAGAAACTACTGATACCTCTGGCAGCGCTATAGGTACCAGCAACATAGGCCACCACCGGACAGTGGCTGAGTTTCATGGGCCGCGGCTTAGAGTTTTATGGGCCATGGCTGAGGCCACCCAAGGACAGAAAAATCGATTGCGCAGAAGAAACTTCGGCGCATTTTTTACTTGTTACTTACAAATTTACTACATTAGTAATGGAGCACCAAAGCTGGTGTACACGTTATTCCTTGTGCTGTTCTTCGAGTGTCATCTAGTGTGAAAATCGCACACAAGACACACTATCCGAAATCAGTGTACACGGTATAAGAAATGGAATGTCCGAATGTGTGTAGACTTCACAGTATCCTACACGGAGGCTATGAGGGAGGCTTGCGGCGCCGTTGCAAAGATGTTAGCCTACGAATTGTTTCAAAACAAACTGAAGAGAAAGAAAACGTATTACTGGGTGCGTCCTTGGGCTAAAAAAACATCAGTCACTTAGTGTTTCTAGTAAGCTAATAAAAGAGTTATGGTTGGAAGATGCCGAATGTTTTCGCTGTTGCTTTGAGATACTGAATCTTTTCAAAAATTTTTTTAAGGTATTGACTCTTTTTAACATTTCTTTGATGTACTGAATCTTTTCAACATTTCTTTAATATACTGAATCTTTTCCAAATTTCTTCAAGACATTAAATCTTTTCTCCGTTTTTTAAATATACTGAACCTTTTAAAAATTTCTTTCGACCTACCAATGAAAAGGCTGATTTCCTTGTAGGAGGAATCGAGCATGTTATACAGAGGCAGTGGACAAGTGTGCGTGAACCGAAATTAAAGGTAAAGCAATTCACCCGCGACGATCAAACTGGCCAATTCGATATTCAAGTTTAAATTAATTCTCTTGCTCAAACAGTTCACACGGTGCAAATTCTCGCTCGAGATCCCGCCAAAGCACCGTGGAATAGCACCGTGTATATCCAGCTTCACCGGAAGCCGTACACACTACTCCCTCCTTTCATCATTTATTTTCTTGAAATACCCTTGTTTTACTTTTGACGTGGTGTACTTTCTACGTTGCTAAGGGGGTATTTGCAACATGCCTTACTCCTTTAGCTGCACCCACTTTTCAGCTCTTGGTCTACCTCCATTCGCGCATCTTCTCTTTAATCCCGCTGTCCAACACCTCTAGCTATTACTTCTTAGTGCATCTGTAAGGTTTTCTTCCAGTTACCCTTTATATCCTTGATCTGCATCTCCTTTATTTTCTGAATCTCTTCATCTTGCTCTCCAACCACTCCAACTCCTTTTCACTCCTTTTCACCCCTTTTCACTCCGTTTCACTGTCTCGAGCGCTGAATGGCCGAAATCTCCCTTGTGCTTGGAGTGACAGCCAAAATTTCATAAAATCAAATCAGCTTCCTAAATTTTCTTTCAGATCCAACTAAAACGATGATAGTCATTTTACGGCGTCGTCAAGAGCACCATAAATCTCAAATAAAATCTCGAGCTGTAAAACAGCCAGGTGTTTCTTCTCTTCCGGCTGCTAACGGATGGTAACGTCACTTGACAGACACATGGCAGGTGTCTCGTGTTAGTAACCCCTACGTTGGGGAACTCGGAACCAGGTGCCACAATGTATATCCATGTCAGCGTGAGTTTGGCAGCTGAGTTCGTTTCAAATCGAATACCTCATATTTTCTCGTCTAAATACAGGAGCACTGTTGGCAGGTGCGTAGAAATGTGTAAGGCCAGAAGCGCAGTAGGAATTGTGAATAAAGTATTCATATTCTTCTTCATAATCCGGTAATGATACTTTATATATATATATATATATATATATATATATATATATATATATATATATATATATATATATATATATATATATATATATATATATGTGTGTGTGTGTGTGTGTGTGTACAGAAATCCTACCCCAAAAATAGGTATTAGAACAAAATCTTATAGCCTTCATCTTTTTCATGGGAGATTGGAAGACTTGGAGATTTATTTAGCTTATCCAGAGAACTGAAAAATATACTAAAACTTTGAGATTTTGCAAAACGAAAAAAAATTTAAGGGCTCATCTATCGAAAATTGTACACGACGCCGAAGACCAAACTGTTATTTTAAGAATACTTTGCTTTAACTAATCTTTCGTTGGTATCAATATCCTTGTTTTATTTTTTACTTCTCACTAATTTTTTTATTAAGGCTTAGGCTAGATAAGAAAGTCTGGTTGTTTGTGAAAGTGATCTTGACTTTAAATGAATTCCATAATTGCCATAGACATACTTTGGATCGTACAAAATACAACTGCAAGTTGCAAGAAAAATGGATGATTAAGCCTAATAAGCCACATAATGAATAAACATATACATCATAAAAGAAGGATAGTCTCTGTAAAAAAGAAAGGATACTCCCAAGTTTCCCTAAAAATATATTGCCAGTTTTCGGGAAAGAAATAAAGCGAGGGAAGACGAATTTGATTTAAGTTTCACGAGAAGTGGACGAGCTATCTTTCGAAGGGTCCATTATTAACCTTTATATGCTATAAATATTCTCTGCTAAATTGCTTTTCCATGCCGATAGGAAAGAGAGAGAGAGAGAGAGAGAGTGGAGTATTGTAGAAACTTTGATCTGCGCAAAGATTCAAATAAAAATGGAGATTGCGAGTAAGAGAAAGAAGGTTGGGCAAGAAAGGAGAAATATATATGTAAATACTCTTTTAGGTTCAAAGACCCGATAGGACGAGCAACATAAAGATAAATCAAAATAAATAAAAAGTAAAAAAAAAATGCTAACTTTCACCACATAGCTGTACGAAATGCCCCAAAATTTTAAAGGGTGAATCCAACCATTTTCTCTGGTTGGTTAAAGTTCTCTTAACAACCGATGTGTCGAACGAAACGAGAGTTCCATTTTTATTTTCGATTATAAGAAATCAAATAATTAAACGGGAAAGATAAAATTTGAATCGGTGATGCATCTTCATTCGGACGTGTTTACAAAACCAGAATTAAAAAGCATTGTCATTGACAGATAAAAAATAACTAGATAAGAGATCAGAAATAAGGAATTTCGGCTAATGAATGAGGGATTTTAATTTTGGGGGTTCAAGAATTTTGAGTTGGGTAAAGGTTTCAATACTAACGTGATAATGAAAGTTAAATCCATAGGACTATGGCTATTAAGATTAGAGTCGGGTCTCTTCTTTAAGTTAAGTTGAACCAGTGCATGTATCCATAGGATCATAAGTACAGGGCTTTATGATTGCTCAGTGCTGTAAGAAGGGCATAACACAGAAGCCAGTTCATCTACACACTTCCAGATAAACCATGCAAAAATAAGGTCTGGAGCAGAAGACTCCGTAGATGCAAGAACCCTACGAAACTTTTCAGTTAACACTGATATAAAAGTCCAAGGATAAGACAGAGTTAGTGTTGAAAGGAGACAATTTACCAGAAAATAATAAAGGATAAAGATGTTGGCCCCATGGTCAAAGTAATCAGGGATATGTTTTTGGGTACTGAAAAAGTTTTTCCTCGTCATTAGTAAGAGAAAAAGTGCCAGCCTTTCTTTCGCACATCAGTGTCAGAGTAACAGTTATTGTATGACGTGTATGGTAAAGCCTCCTGGGTAACGAATGTGGCAAGGAGTGAAATATGAAATCAGAAACAAAGAACAGATAGTAAAGGTATGAATTAGAAACTTTAAGCGAAATGACACCAGAGGAAGGAGATTCATGATCCTTGCATTTAGCTGTAGATGTGTTATAGCAAATGTAGACACCACCTCGAATGCAAAACCAAGATCACAAGTTCAAGTGAAAAATTTTGAAATATCAGAAATCAAAACTGAACGACGACTATTCAAAAGGGAAAAAATAATCGGAGTGGGGTGGGGGTTTTAAGTGGATTCGCATAAAGACCATAACTGGAACACTCGAGTAATGAGTGCAAAAGGAAACAGATTTCCCACGAACACACTCCTACCCGGTGACTACCCACCTTCGGGGGTGGTGGGGGGACAAAGTTTCTTCCCCGATTTAATATCTCCCCAGTGCACCTGTTTCTGTGGTCAAATTTGTAGAAGTTATCGTAATACAGGTGGGGAAGGAGTTATGTAGGCAGAAGTATGGAAATGGCTTCGTAAGGAAATAAGAATCTATAGAAAATTGCCTAGAGTACTTGGTGCTCTTATGAGTGTGTGTATGAGTGTGTATACGCATGTGTCTGTCTGTATGAATATGTATGCGAAGAGAGAGAGAGAGAGAGAGAGGATAGTTTACGCAACTTCCAGTTTCTAGAAAAGTCAATATTTTAACTATTTTTGGTGTGCTCCTAAATGGCGATAGTTTTGTCATCTTTTCCCTTCTCGCTTCAAGAAGTTTCTGAAGCGAAGAGAGGGAAAGAGTTCTTGGCAATTCATCTCAAACTTTGGCTTTCTCACATCTCAGTATCTTCCCTTGAAGGGAATAGAACCATTCTCTCTCTCTCTCTCTCTCTCTCTCTCTCTCTCTCTCTCTCTCTCTCTCTCTCTCTCTCTGTGTGTGTGTGTGTGCGTGTTGTTGTCAAACTTAGCCATTTTACCTTTTTACCGTTTCTTTGTTCCTTTATTCCTTATCATTCTTTGTTCCTCACCATCATCATCATCATCTTTGCCTTCCATTCTTCCTCTTGCTTCTTGTCATTATAATCAACATTATCGGTAATCTCCACTTTCCCTGCCTATTCCTTTCTTTCATCATCATGGCCATAGTCATCATTTTCATCATCCTTACCACTGACTTCATCATCATTTTCACGTACCTTGCCCCCTCATATTATAATGTGTTCTTCCTGGTGTTATTTTAACTTATTTCGTCTCCCCTTCTTTTCCCCTCTTCTTAATCATTATTATTCTCCCATTCCTCTTTCCGTCAATTCCATTTCCTATCGCCATGCTTTCTTTTCTTTCGCTATTCATTTTTCATATTCTACCTTTTTCATTCCTCTCTTCCGCTAGCACTCTTTTTTTCATCATATCCCTCCCACTTTCTTCTTTCACTTTAGCTTTTTGTTTCCTCATATTCATCATCATCATCGGCGCTCCTTGTCCCTCTTCACCTCTGATATAATTAGAAATCCTTCATCAAACTTCTCGTATCCACTTATCAAAAATGAAGGAGGATAAATTATTAAGATTATCTAAATGAAAGAAAAAGTGGTAGCTGAAAAGAAGTTATCATATAAAGGAATAAGAAAGAAATGTGAAAAACGTAATTGATGTCATTTGTCCCATAAATCAAAAGAACTATGGTTACATCGCCAACATAAGAGGAGTCCATTTCAAAGTGGTAACATGGTTTTATTTTTTCCAAAGCTTTTTCGAAATTATTCAGGTCAACATTTAATAAGGGAAGTTCAACAGATAAAACGGATAAGAGACAAAACGTTAGATAGATAGATGGGTAATCTATATTTAATTATCCAATAATATCGTCAAAGCCCTTCAATTTTTTTCCTGAATACCGTCGATCCTTTAGATAACAACCTCAATTATGGCTGAATCTCCAAAATTAACTCCTTTCACAGGAAAAGGACTATTAAACCTCCCCCTTTTCCTTTTCATGGCTTTTAACAAATGGGAATAGAAGCGTAATGAAAAGGAAAATTGTCCTTAATGAAAGCACCCCCAGGGAAGGTTCCGCTCATTTCACTGTGGGTGAGAACGAAAAAGGAAAACTGGAATTCGTGAGTAATGAAGGTTGTCTTTTGGACTTCATGAAGGCCATCTTCTGTCACTGTTAGAAGAGGTTTATTTTGATTTAATGTGATTGGTAGAG
>NC_089746.1:58724011-58739011 GCF_040412425.1 Macrobrachium rosenbergii | reverse complement strand
ATTAGGAAAACTACAACATTAATTCCAAAGTCGGTGCTTACATCTTTTAAGAAGCGGCTCGCCATGTAGGCGTTAAATTATTCAAAACGGAAATATAGAACTGAAATTCACTCGACTAAAATAACATTAAACACCTGTGTAAATGAAGGGACGAATATAAATGCTTGAAATGTGTGTCTAGGTGTAAATTAACACCGTGCTGATAAGAATCAAAATAAAAGTGGACAACCTATTAAAAATTATAAAAAAAGAAATAAGTAGCAACAGAAAGATGGCGCGGAGTGAATATAAAAGTACAACGAAGGATATTCCATGACAACTGGCGAATAAGTATGTCATTCTAGATATGATATAATGGAGACTTTACCTCAATTTCTTATGTAAAGCGTAATAGAATATCACCAATTTTTAGGTTATAAAAAAAACAATGAGAGTGTAAGAGCTATAAAAAAAATTATATGTAGTGATTAAAATAGAAATGTATATATAAAACGTATAAAAGTTCGAAAGGCAGCTAAAGAAGTAAATGCCAGAGTCCAAGAGCAAAACCTGAAGTCTTAAGTAACAGGGAAGGGCTAAAAGCTTTTATGGGTGCATAATTACCCCTGTCAAATGCAAGACATGGCACGAATTCCAGTCGTTAAGGGAGGCTCGATCGATGGAACTCTCAAAGACAGCAACTTCTGACCTAAATCTCACACGTGAGCGTGAGAGTGTGAGGTTGTTAGTGTAAATGAATAAAAAGAACTGTCTAGATATTCATTCGTACTTTGGTTCTTCTTTAATGAACTATGTCTGTTATCATCTGCTTCCCTTTGTTGTTCCTGCCTGTTGAACAGTTCGTTGAATGCTGGGCTTTACTGTGTAGTCCCTACTTACTGAGCCGTCTCTGGAATACTGTGTTTAATTATGTCGTTTCTGTTTACTGAATTCAGTGGAGTATTGTTTCTCCGTTTAGTTCCCGTTGCTGAAAAATCTCTAATATATTCTGCTTAATCCTATTTCTCCTACATTCCAAAATATCTGCGGCACAATCTGTTTCTCCTTTTTGTCACTACTTATTAAATTATCTTTGGAACAGTATGCTTATTCTGTTTCCTATTCTCTGAGTTATCTGAGGAATTATCCGCATCTCTCTGCTGCTCCTGCTCTCTGAAATATCTCGAAAGCATTATGCTTCATCATATGGCTCCTACACTACAATATCTGCGGAACAACGTGGTACTCTGTAGTAATTGTTTAGTAAAATACCTCTGGAATAATATTATTGATCTCATGGGTCCTACATTCTGAGTTATCTGCGGAATATTCCGTCTCAATCCGTGGCCTCTTCTTACTGAACTCTATGAAATAATCCGGTTCTCCCTGCGGTTCCTACTCACTAAATTACCGCTATATTTTTTCCCAGCCCGCACCAGCCCCGTTGCCAAGGAGCCTCGGGCGATATTGAAGCGATACGTTGCATGAGTTACGAGGTTGCTATTCACGGCGCCACACTGTATTGGCTTTCTTGCTAGAAGGCTCGCGGTCATCGATCCCAGTCGCGTATGTGCGCGAGGTTTCTATATTTCGGTCCTGCTATTCTTATGAAGAAGGGTTCATTTAGCCACGCATTTTTTCCTGCTCGTTGCCATTTTCTGTCATTTCTGATGAAGATATTCTCTTGTCCCTTGGAGCGTGCGTTTGTTCGTTTTCAGCTATTTTTTTTTTATTCTGTATGGCTTTTTTTGTTTGGTTCACTATCCTTTTTGTGGTTTATGAAACCCAATATATTTCTTGTTGTGTTTTCTTGGTCTTTCTTATTCCGTTTTAAATTATCTGTAAAAGAAAGCTTTTCCAACATAAACTTTTTCTTGTTTTCTTGAATTTAGTTTCATCTCTTCTTTTCAAAGCTAAATAGAAAAACATTTTTCTTCACTTGTTTTATTTCGTTCTGCATCTGAAAATAATGATTTAGCTTATAACTTTTCTTTTGTACTCGACCTATCGCTTTTACTTGCGTATTACTTACCTTATTTAAAACCGCCTTGTTATCGTTAGTTATCTCTCCTTTTACTTATTTACTCATTACTTCTTTCTGATCTTGAGAATTATTGTCGTTACTCATCGTCAACGATTTATGGATGTCACTTTCTTGTCTTATTGCTCGATTTCTCTTTTCTACATTTAATCTTCTCTTCTTAAACATACACACACACACACACACACACACACACACACACACACACACACACACACACACATATATATATATATATATATATATATATATATATATATATATATATATATATAAATAAACACGCATGCACACAAAAGCACACTCCTTTTACGCACACACATATATATATATATATATATATATATATATATATATATATATATATATATATATATGTATATATATATACAATTACACAAGCATTCATACATGTATTTAAAAATGTACGGATACAAACACATTAGTACACACCCAGCTATACAGAGCCTCACGCTTTAAACACTTTTTGCCGAAAAAAAAAAAAAATCCTCCCAGAGAAATACTGTGAGAACTGATGGGATCCCCTGAAGGTACCTCCAGAACCTGCACCTATTCAGAATATCGCCTTAGGCTTTAATTAGGTCTTTGCAGGAGGAAACCCTCACAAATTCTTCCCTCCATTTCTTCTTCGAGTCTGAGTAATTCGCTAATCAAGGAATTCCATTAAGCTTTGCCGCATAGCAATTCCAGTGAGGTTGTTTTTCGTCCATTAATTTCTTCATTTGTTTACGTCTTTGAATTCCTCCAAGTGCTTTCGCCTTGAATTCCTTCATTAGAGTGGTCCTCAATTCATAGGATGGATAATCTTATTTACCATGAAAAAAAAAATCGTGAGCGTTATGTACAGTAGTCTTTCTATATAAAAACTAATGAATAGGATACCTCATTTGATATCACAAACGTAATTTTTATCCTCATATTATTTGTAAAGAAATCATTTGCTAAGAAAAATGGTAACTTATCAGTTGAAATGTTCCTTAACAGACTTTGTTACTAAATCAGCAAAATTAATTTAGAGCTAAATATTGCGCTAAACGTTGTGGGGTACGAAAAATTACGTCTTTTGAACTGTAATTCTTGAAACAAGGGTTTTCTTTATTTGAAAATCAGATAACAACTATTACCGAGGGGAAATAAAACAACAAATAACCAATTTTCCTTTTATAACATGAATATAAACAAATGAACTTCGTAGATAAAGATAAATATAATTATATATTCTAGGTAATAGTGTTGTAAGACTGAACACAAAGGAAACCACACAAATGCAGCAAGAGCTTCCTGTCAGAGCAGACACAGAAGAAATCATCTCTTTAATCTCCTTTGCATCAACATCGTTTTCATCAAGCTTTGACAAAGGGTCGGCAGGTGCTTTGAAGGTCTGTTGGGATTTGCGATTTCATTAAAAGAAAAAATTCGGGGACAAACATATGATTATGTGCCCCCCTCTCTCTCTCTCTCTCTCTCTCTCTCTCTCTCTCTCTCTCTCTCTCTCTCTCTCTCTCTCTCTCTCTCTCTCTCTCTCTCTCTCTCAGGTTCCAAGATATCAAAGAGACAAAGGCTCTTTCAGTGCTTTGAGGGTTTGTTAGGAATTGTAATTGCATTCAAAACTCTTTTGAGAAAATACATAGGATTCTACTCTCTCTCTCTCTCTCTCTCTCTCTCTCTCTCTCTCTCTCTCTCTCTCTCTCTGTGGTTTAAAGGTATGAAGGATAAATATTCCTTTATGAATATAATAAGCATCTCTCTAATCGTACTAGATAATGGATTCTGTGTGCAGTTTCCTCTACTATCTTCATTAATGTCTGATTTATCCCCATTTTCACGAGGCCACATTATTGTTTCTTCCTTTCTGTGCTTCCTGACTTCACAAGACCTTGAATATTTTGTTGCCTTCTTCGGCATCTGAACGAAAGAATGTCAGATATATAATTGTTTTAGAGAAATCCTCGGACTGTACGAAAAAGGCGTACACTATCTTTGAAATCATCTCTTTGAATATTCTTATGAAAGAAATCAAATGTAATGAATTAATCTTCATTTTATGTTATATCAAATGAGAAATTTAATGTTGCAATTGTTAGACAGACCAACTGAGACAATTAATCCATACATAACCTACCCACGTGGTTTATCGTGGGCATTACTCAAGGTTCCTTGCAGCGTCCCTTCGGTCCCTAGCTGCAACCCCTTCATTCCTTTTACTGTACCACCGTTCATATTATATTTCTCCTTCCTACTCTTCACCCTCTCCTAACAATTATTTTATAGTACAACTGCGAGGTTTTCCTCCTGTTGAACTTTTCAAACCTCCTTACTCTCAAATTCCCTTTCAGCGCTGAATGACCTCAAAAGTCTAAGTGCTTGGCCTTTTGGCCTAAATTCTATATTCTATTTCATTCTACAAAAATTTACGTAGGGAGGTGGCATCTCTAGTTAAAAAATGTAAAAGAAAAGGGAACGGCCATAAGATTTACTTCCAACGCTATTTGAATCATGCACTGTCAATATTAATTCAACCACATTTTCTATGATTTCCTCTTAAATTTGCAAGAGTTTTTTAGGTAAAGAAATATTTATATTTTGCAAATGCAAGGTTATAATATGTATTATAATTATATATATATATATATATATATATATATATATATATATATATATATATATATATATATATATATATATATATACATATACAGTATATGCGTGTGTGGTTTGTGTATATATACATACATGTATTTATATATACAGAAAAAGAAGTATAGATTGATTCAAAGTACTGATAAAAAGATAGTATGGGCGAATATATATATATATGTGTGTGTGTGTGTGTGTGTGTGTGTGTGTGTGTGTATGTATGTGTATGTGTGTGTGCGCGCGTGCGTATATTTTTATCTACATAAGTATGGATGGATGGATGGATGTATAAGTATGTGTGTGAGTTTAGCGTTTTCCTTATGGTGTATAGCATTCTGGAGGGGATATTAAGATTTAACAGTAATTACAGAACTCTTTTGCTGTTAGATGCATGCATAAAAATCTATGTAGTATTAGAAGTTGATATCATTTGCTAGGAAAGTTTCAGTTGAAATAATAACAAACAAGAAGAAGAAGAATTCTCATGTTATGCGTCTGTTTCATCAGCTATTCTACTTTTCATTATTTTTTATCATTGCGTTTTACTTTTTATTATTGTTTACCACATAACTGTTTCCCCTTTTTTTTATTATTTGTCATATACTGTAACATTACTTATTTAGTTTTTTATTATTATTTATCATATAACATTCCTTATTTACTTTTTTTATTATTATTTATCGTATAACATTGCTATTCCTATCTGTTAATTAATTTGCTCCCTTTTCGAGTTATGCCTTTGTCTATATATTTAGTTTGGTTTTCATTTGTATGTATTCATTCATTTATTAAGGTTAACATTCTCAGACTTGTTCGAGATCATATTATTCCACAAATCAGAAGCACATTAAGAGTAACAATTCTCCCCAAGGTATATTTATGAACATTGCCAAACTAAATTTCGTCTTGTATTTTGAAGGTTCTACTAGGAAAATATTGCAAAAATAAAATTTTTCAAAAAGATGTCGAAAATAAATTATAAAAAAAAATGCTAGATCATAAGGAGGGATAAATATATATTGCATTTTCGTGCGTTCTCAAAATGCATTTCAACATAATTTATCCAAACCTCGCGCAAGAAAAAAAAAGGATTCTGGTGGACATATGAAATGTTTCGAATCAGATTGTTTGAAATTTACTAGCACATTAAGTTGAGGAGCAATAAATCTCCCTTAGAGTCCATCTTAAATATTATTAAAGAAAACATATTATTATGAAAGATAAATTAGTTAAGGAAAACGACAATTCTATTGAAATAAAAATAAAACTTTTCCCTTCCAGAAACTCAGTCGTGAATCCTGTCAAAAACACACACCAGCATTTACACTGAGCCAAATGCTCCATGAGGGAGAAACTATTTCACAGGAAGGAATTTTGAGTCGGTAATAGGTTTATGCCGCCGTGTGAACCGGGCAGATGTCTGGTTGGATGCTGATTCCAGAATGCTTTGGAAAATCATCACTAAATTCTGTGCATTTACATCTGCGTGTAATGTGCTTAAATCTATTCTCTCTCTCTCTCTCTCTCTCTCTCTCTCTCTCTCTCTCTCTCTCTCTCTCTCTCTCTCTCTCTCTCTCATTACACCTTTACGGAAATGAATATTCACAAACGCAATTTTCACTATGAAAGAACATTATATATATATATATATATATATATATATATATATATATATATATATATATATATATATATATATATATATATATATATATATATATATATGCTCTCTCTTTCTATTCTCGCTCATTTTGTCTCTATGTCTTTTTCTCAATTTTTCAAAGCTGTGGCCGTAGTACCCAAAAGAAAATTAATTAGTACAGAGCACTCCTTACCCAAAACGTCCTTTATCTTCTCTTTCACGCTGAAGTTTCTTTTTTTTTTTTTCGTCTTTGAAAGCGTTCAGTTTCTTTCATTTCGACCTTAATGAAATTTTTGTGCGGATCCGGACAAAGGCTTCTGCCCATTAAGACTGGCCTTTTTTTCCCCTTTTCAAAGGCTAAAACAATGCACGGCATGAAAATGTATTACACCAGTCTCCTCTCTCTCTCTCTCTCTCTCTCTCTCTCTCTCTCTCTCTCTCTCTCTCTCTCTCTCTCTCTCTCTAGTGCTTCACGAGATAAAGTTAACTTCGTTCTCTATCAGTCTACAAGACGAAGATTCTTTTAACTTACACAAAATAACTGATTAAGCTTACGCCATCGCTATTCATTCTGAATTCTCCATCCTAGTCTCCTAGTATTTTTTCCCGAGGGCTTGATAACACTGAATGTGTTGTAACCAAATCTTTCCTCTCAACATGGGGTCCTAATTTTCATATGGGATATTTTTTGTTTTATCTATGCTAGATTTCTACTCACTTATCATAAACGGCCTTCTTATTCCGTTGGTGTTTGCTATGTATATATATATAGTGTGTGTATATATATATATATGTGTGTTGTGTGTTATATATATACATATATAGCACACATACATATAAATAGCTAGACAGGCAGACACACTGACAGAAGAAATAAAGAAGGCAGTCCTCGCTATGCTAGCTTAGCCTTTGAAAAATGTACTGTTCATTAAGCCAAAGTGCAGTTTCATATTACCCGCATCCATTAACGAACGTAAAAAGAAACTTAAAATATTCTCTACCATGTATATCAAGTTTGCTTCATAGTAAACTTATGCTAATGAGTTAAATGAGTGTTTAATGCGTATTATCATAGTAAAGTTAATATTTTTTTAGGACGAAAATTAGCTACAAAATAGAATAAATGTTTCAGAAGGCAACATGTGAGGGGAGGAAGGAGATACAACTACTTATAATCAAATACAAAAACTTGCTATGGGGTTGGGGAAGTTGAGTTATGGGTCACAATGAGACCCAGGGGACTACAGAGCGGTAGCATATGTAAAAGAAAAGCAATCATAAGAAAAATTATTTAATAGAAATTACAGCTGCGCATAACTTTTGCTTAATTCTAATAAGAAAGAATTTTCTGCCAAAAGATGGGTAGTTAATCATGCCAAAATAACTTTTGAAATATTTGGCAATATTACAGTGCAATGTTCAACAGTTTCATTGGCCATAGTTGTTGTGACTAGTTGATCATATTACATCAGTCAATCAATGAATCCATATACAGTTAGAGCAATCTATTTCGTGAACTATATACGCTGAAATAACTTCAACAATCAAAATTAATTACGGTGACAGGCCAACACAATTGTATTACATCATGTATACACGTATATGTATGTTTGTGTGCGTGTGTGTTTGTGTGTGTGTTTGCGTGTGTCCACAAATATCGTTTAGTATCCGATTTACTATGCCTCAGGAAAAACTCGAACCCCAGAGGAATCATAGTTGATAAGTGCTTCATCTATACACCTGGATACAACATTTTTTGACAAGAATTTCTTATTTAGCTGCATATGAAAGTTAAGATTAAAATGTCCTATTGATAAAGAAGTTACCAGGATATCATGCCTTTCAAATTTCCACAAGTATCTAACTTCAGAAATTATTCTTCTAATTAAGTTAACAATCAAATGTAACCTCTAGGGAGAGTGCTATACCAATCTACATCCCTTTTTGAGATCAATCGGAATGTCAGATATATCTAGCTTGATGTTTTGCGCTTTTGAATGTCAATCTCGATGGCCATGTTGGGTTTTAGGCCTTCATTGCGACCCATTGCTGCTTATGCGAGACTCCTAGAGCCTGTTGCGAGTTTCTGTAACGCTTTCTAAAAGCCTTCCATGTCGGGGGTGACGACAAAAGGAGTGGCAATGGGAGATCCGATTCAAAGGAGTGCCTCCAATATCATGCCATTAGTAATTAAAAATTTAGCTTGTCAGGTCAAGCACTGGAGCACTTTCGGCGGTCCATCGCTTAAAGACAGCAAGATCAGTAGACCCAGAAAACAACAGAGGTAGAGTACAAGGACTTGAAGGCGGAACTGGGGACAACTCCTCAGTTGCGTTTAGAAGTAATAGTTACAGAGGTTGGACAGCAAGTTTGAAGATAGGAAACGAGAATGGAGGTAAAATAAAAGGCTAAAAAGTGGGTGCAGCTAAGGACCAAAGGGACACTGTAAACACCCTTAAGTAATGCCTACAGTGCACATCCCCCAATGGAAACCAGTAGTGATTACTTCGATAGATTCTAACGTAGCTGACCCTACCCTATTCCTAAGGAGATGCAGGCCCATAGGCACCTAAGGAACATTGCCTGAAACTTATAACTATAGTGCCAGTAGGGATACATCCTAACTAACTTAAGCTTAGGTGCCGTATCCCAGCTGACTGCGTAGGCCAAATCATTATGCCAATAGTAATTACACGATTACTTACTAATGTATTTAAGGGCACAGCTCCCTATCTGGTCGGATGGGTAGGGTGGTCCAAGGACGGTCTTTGCCCACCCTCAACACCTATAGCGTTTCGTACAATTCGTGTATTGATTTACAAGGTTAAGATTCTTACTCTTTTAGATAATTTTTTTTTCTATTCCTTTTAATGCAGGTCATTTAACGCTGCTCTGCTCTATACCTCTGCCATGTCACTCTTTTTTGCAGGCAATGTTTAATCTCTATATCTAACATCTAATAACAACGCAGTATGATTTATCCTCTATTTAGTAAATTTTTGCCGTATTAAAAGTCTAAATATGAAAACTACTTTAAACTATGTAAGGTTTGTACTGGTTCAAACAACTTTCAATATCTTTCATCAGATTTAGTTTAGAAGCTAATTTTGTTTTTTAGGCTCAGGTGAAGGTCACCAAGCTGGCCATTGTGCTGCATTGCGACACTGATTTATATAAATATTTATCAGCTTTCTCCATTTTTGTGGCAGGTTATTTAAATATACATAAAAACGTCTTGAGCAATGCAGGTCTTAACTTTAATAAATAAGAGAAAGCCTGTTCATTCTCTGAACATAATCTCAGCCAAACGCCCTACCTAGTGACGAAGTGAATTCAAGTATATTCATCTATCTGATAAAACCTTTCGCCGTGTTGACATTCAGATTTCGGAAAACCCGAAAAATCTGAATGCAAATGTTAGAAGAGGTCCTGCGCAATCCTAGAAATCCCGTGACGTCTGACCTCTAAGGGTTGAATCATAATTCCGGACTATGACGTTTTCTATGAATATGAATGTATTTCATTCAGGGACAGAATGGAATTTTCGCTACAATAAACTCTCTCCTCCCGACGCCCGGAAATGTGGGAGAATCGGGGATGTTGGTTGGTGCGGATGTGTTTACTCAGTTATTTGTTTATTTATTTATCTATTTATTTATTGAATTATTTATTAATTTGCTGGATCTTCTTTTCTTTCTTTTTCTTTCGCGTCTTTTCCTTGTTTATTTTTCATTTACATGTAAAGTTTCTTTCGATGGGATGACAAGCACCTTGCATTTCATTTTTGAGCAGCATCTTCAAGGATGAGGTTTTCAAATATCAATCATACGTACATTCGATATTCATTTTTACCAAATTTATGATAAGTATAAGCAGCTTTGAACTCGTTTATTACCTTATACCTAATGCTCTTACGATTATGAAAGTAGAAGCAACTTTCTGTATATAACTTTATGAAATATAACCTATAAAAATGAATAAAAGCAATGTTACGTGCAAAATTCCTGGAAAAAAATAAATTACGCTCAGCAAAAGCGACGTTCTATCAATCATGCCGATGTTGATATTTATTCAGCTTACTTAAAAGAGCCCTAAAGTAGGAAAGTAAAAACACCGTTCTGCGTAGTTTTAGTCAGAAGCAACCTTAAGGTATCTTGTTAATTTTCTTTTGTTTTGTCATTCCAGTGCACCATTGAGATGCCATCCTCGGTACAGGATATATTCCGGCCGCCCGTCGAATGCAGCATGTGTCGACACGTGACTCGCGTGGAGCGAGTCAGTACGATCACGCCAGCTGAATTTGAACGGAAGTAAGTTTGGAAGTGTTATTATTATTATTATTATTATTATTATTATTATTATTATTATTATTATTATTATTATTATTATTATTATCTCTCTCTCTCTCTCTCTCTCTCTCTCTCTCTCTCTCTCTCTCTCTCTTTTCGCTAATGTCACAAGCATTCTTGCCTGCTGCAGGTACGCTTACAGCGGCCGCCCGGTGGTGGTGACGGACGGACAGAGGAACTGGACGGCGCCTCAGTCGTTCTCCTTTGAGTTCTTCAAGTCGATCTACGCCGACGATTCTCCCGTCCTGGAGAACTTCGAGCGCGACTGCCAGTTCTTCCCGTACCAGACAGACTTCATGAACCTCAGACACGTCTTTAACATGTCGCACGAGAGGGCTAATATGCTTGGGGAGCCTTGGTACATCGGGTGGTAAGTGGTTGCTGTGTTATTGGTGTCTTAAGCTAACATTACTCCAGAACGGGCTCTTGCTTCAATAGCAGCTGGTAATTTTGATAGGAATATTCTCAAGAATTGTGTCATTAAAGGAAATTTATTACCTGCCTTTTTAAGATCTGTTTCTTTTCACTGACTCAGTTGTTAATAATTTGACATATTTTATAGGTCGCAGGGTTATGACAAAATACCAACATTTCTAAGGCAAATAAAGTTAAGTTAGGTGTCTGAATTGTTCGGTGAATTGTCGGAAACCTTCCATAATTTGGAATTTATATTAGTAGACTTTTAAAAAGAACGCCTGTTAGAAAATCGATGGATGCTGAGAGCAGCAGTTTTCCCCCAGATTCAGCTCAAGGAAAAAGTGACATACAACTTCATCATGGACAAAAAATCGTAATTATTGATTACTAGCTTGAATTTCCAGATTTCGAGATACTACTGCTGATTCCATATTTGCAGAGATATTTTTAGTATAAATTAAATAGAAAAAGGACAACGCGGCTAGTTTAAAGTGAATAATGCCTGAAACTTTTTCTTTTCTATAAGTCAGTGTGTACGCTTGTGTTTGCACATTCAAGCTCATTACTGTATGTGGTAAGGATTATTAACATTAATCATTGACAAAAGTTACATTACTCCAAGTCATTGTAAGTGTCACTTTTGTTGTTTGTTTTATTAACATTATTATACGGTGAACTAGTATAGCTGATGAACCCAAGCATACATTAAAGGCACCGAGAGAAATTCAACTTTAAGGCCGTCCATGGTGAACTCATTTTTTTTTATTTATTTATTTATTTTTTTTTTTGTTGTAAATATCATATTTTGGAATTCTGTTTGATTCTGCTTTTCACTTGTCATTCACAAAACCGCGCATGATTCGACATTTCCAATATATTCCCTTTCAATTTTTTACGCCAAAATTCCAAATGTTGTGAGATTCATATCCGTTTCCTAGGCCCCTTCAATTCCAGCTTCCAGAAGTATGTTATTGAAAGATCAGTTTTAGGACAGGTAAACTTTTTTTTTTTTTTTTTTTTTACAAAATATCAGTCAGGGTTCTAACCGGAACACTTTCCGGTATCTTATATAGGGTGCATTAAATAATTTTTGCTGTTTATCTGTAAATATTACATAAAAATATTCTGAAGAGCTTCTGTGTGTATATATATATATATATATATATATATATATATATATATATATATATATATATATATATATATATATATATATATATATATATATATATATTATATATATATATATCTATAGTAACACACACACACACATATATATATATATATATATATATATATATATATATATATATATATATATATATATATATATATATATATATATATATATATAATGTATATATATATATATATATATATATATATATATATATATATATATATATATACTGTGTGCGTATTTACTATACAGTCTACAATTAGTGCTTTAAATTTCTTTTAAAACATAGTCATCCAAGTAAGGCATCGGAATACGACACTCGCCACTGAGTGGGGAAAACGCAGAGAACCAATTAAACCAAGGAAAACGCCAGATGCAATTTCCCATTAAACCCGATAGTTTGCTTGACCTGTTAGCAACGAGGACAGAATATTCCGCAGCCGAATAAATATTCAAACACACCGCCGGCCAATTTCGTCGCTTTTCGAGCGCCTGGATAATAAATGCAAATTAGACGCGCGCTCAGTTGATTCATTCATGTATGCTAATTACCAGTGGCTTTGTGAATAGAGGAAAAAAAAATCTTCATGCGATGTAGGTGTTTATGCTAATTGTTTACGAATAACAAGAAACCAAATTACAAGTTGTTAACGTTTGCTAAGCTTACGGTGAGCAGCAACAAGGGTCGATGATGAAACACGTTGTAATTAAGATCTTTCGATATTTGTTTCCCTGATACTCTCATTATTGAAAATAATGAGACAATAAAAATAAATTGAAAATAAACATCAATTTAGTAATGTTTAGGAAAATCGGAAAGAACTTACTGAAGGTCGTTGAATTTCCATATCTTAAAAATTTAACACGGGAATGTACATAAAATTTAGTTAAAACAGCATGAATTCAAACTGTTCACCTACACCAAAATCAATTATGCTACGAGGGCCAGATCACCAGGGAAGGTACCCTCCTTTGAAGGCCTATTGTGTAATTGGTCATGAATTGTTAAGTGTGAATTTAGATATATATATAAGTTCTGTACTCTAAAACAACGTCCTGCACCTAGCGTTATACAGCATAAACATTTATTAAGGAGAGAATAGATTTAAACACTACTCTGAGCCATTAACATTCTTACCGCCATCTATTTTTCATAAGGTGAATCCATCGCCCCCTTTTTCCTCGCCCATATTTTCCTTTTATATTATAGGGCTCAGATAGGTAATGGCATTTATCTTATTTTTTGCTATTGAACTGTATAATAAAAAGAGATTGATTTTATTACAATTAGTCTTGTAGAGAGTGGTAGATGAATGAAAAATTATATTTAAGTGTCTAAAGAAAGGGAGACTTCATAAGCATTCATGTAGGAAAATAAATATTATCATTGCTTGAATGTGACCAAACGAAATCGTAAATGGCTTTCTGGCCTTTTGGGGAGGAAATACAATACAAAATTTATGCTAAATAAAGAAATTAAATTGTCCGAAATAGATTTGTTGAAAGCAAAGAATCGAAAATTATGTTAAACTGTGTTCTCTTTACGAAATCTGTAATATTGTAGATGCATCCTTCATTTTAAACTGTAGCAACTCCCTGTACCAACAAGTTGCCGATGAGCAAATTGCTTTATCAGAACACATCCTTATTCCATATCCTTTTCCCCAGGAGCAACTGCGACTCCTCGGCGGCGAACATCCTTCGAGGGCATTACGAGCGTCCTTACTTCCTGCCTCAGTCCGCCGAATCTTCCAAGACAGACTGGATCTTCATCGGCACCCCGGTTACGGCGCCCATCTGCACGTGAGTCAACTTTGTCCTTCGTAACGATGATGAGATGGATATTAGCTGATGTCCATTATTTGGCCATAAACGATCAAATTGTATTCTTTTGGATACCACCCTATCATAATAATGACAACAACAACAACAACAAAAATTATATTTAACAGAATCAGCGCCTACTGAATTCATTAATGAATGTTACACGGTTACCATGAAATGATGTTTAAAACTTTCTATCTTTCCTTAGTGACTATTACACTATGATGAGGAAATGGTTTGTTAAAACTTTCTTTCATTCATTTTATTACCTGAATAGACTAACTAAATAGTCATAAACTATGCATAAAACAGTTTTATTTATTTAACATTTGTACTGATGTACTGTCTTTCACGGCAGTCCATTACCAGGCAAGTTTCATTTGTAGCAACAGCATACATAAAGTGGTTATGGCTATTTATCTTGAACTGTAGAAGTTACTAATGTTCAGTTTTACATTCCTTTAACCTATCTAACTCCTTCAACTTTACTAATTTTCATATTTCATGGAAACAGTACTCAATCCAGCCAGTTCAGTAAGAGTCACGACAAATTGTTGCGTGGTGTAATAATAATAATAATAATAATAATAATAATAATAATAATAATAATAATAATAATAATAATAATAATAATAATAATAATAATAATAATAATAATAATAATAATAATAATAATAATAATAATGGAGAAACTAATCCACAGTTATGTATGGGTGCAAATATATTTAAAAATAAATCTAAACTGATTGAGGAAAGCTCTCTGTTTAGATTTATTTTCAAATATATTTGTACCAATACATAATTGTGGATTTGTTTCTCCATTCTAAGTCTCCTGTTACTTTGAATATTATTTTTGATGATGATGATAATAATAATAATAATAATAATAATAATAATAATAATAATAATA
>NC_089746.1:58709011-58714011 GCF_040412425.1 Macrobrachium rosenbergii | reverse complement strand
TTTGATAGAATGATTTTGGGTTTTATCAATGTTTTTATTCTATTGTTTTTTTTTTTTTTGTTGGTCACCTTCGTGATTACTTTAGTTTCATTGACTTTGTTCCACTCCACATTATAGATTTCGTTTGTGAGAAATATTAGAGCATTCATTTTTTTTTTTTTTACCTCTGTTATCTTATTTTCCGTTTTGTTTCTAAGTTGATCTTGAAAGTGCATTTTATTTGCTGAAATCGCTGAGGCACGTTTTTATTTTGAACTTCACTTCTGATTTTCCTGTGCATTCACCAGCAAGTTTAATTCTGTTAATACTGTATAGTAAGTTTTATCATTGGTGATAATTATCTGATAAAAACTATTATTTCCTGTTTTTCAAACCAAACTTCAGGACGAGTTTCATTATACATATATATTATATATATATATATATATATATATATATATATATATATATATATATATATATATATATATATATATATATATATATATATATATATATATATATCAGTATATACATATGTGTGTGTGTATACTGTGCATAAGTAATCAACGTTCAATCACGTGTGGAACGGAAATAAATTTCTGATTCACGTCTTAATCGAACTCAGGTCTTTCCATTAAAAGTCAAGGGCGGTACCAGATGAACCACACAAATCATGAAAGAAATTGGAACCTAAGTACCACTGTACATAAGGCTTTTACCTAGGCAGGATTATTGCCTACTAGATAGTAAGCCTGCCCAGGTAAAAGCATTAATTACAGTGGTACTTTCTCATAGGGACAATTCGAATGAAATGCCATCAATTGGGCCACTGCTGGGTCGAAAAGTTGCGTAAAACTCGATGATATGATAAGCTGTGAACCTGCTCGTGTAAAATCATTAGGTACAGTGGTACTTAGGTTCCAACGTCTTTCATGACCTGTACAGTTCAGTTGGTAGCGCCCTTCCCTCCCTCTCAATTGAAAGACCTGGGTTCGTTACCCCCTGGTTTCAAGAGTGTTTGTGAATTGCTTTCAGAATTTTCTTTTGCGAAGTAAGAAATAATTTTAGTCAGTGACTTTATTTTCAAATATTATATACTGCAACATTTTTGTTTGGTTTGTTAACAGAATAAAGTTATTAGAAATGAAACATGCCCAAGTTTATTGCTGTTGTATCATTATCATTGAATAAATGATTATCCCCACGCACGATAAATTTACGGGAGGGAATAATATCATTTATATTTTTTTCGACTAAAAACAAGGAATAAAGGAACCGTAAATTTTCCAGTTTTTATTTCACTGCTAAGCACTCTCTTTAAGTAACATTTTTATCTGGTGAGCATTTTACAGCGTTATTCAATTACAGTAAGGACAGAGAAGAAATACTATTTTTTTCTATTTTCTTACCAAAATTCTTATTTTTATATCTACTTCTTTAGCTACAAATAAATGGAATTCTTAAGATATCATTAGTAATATTTTACATAAATTTCTTTGTCAAAATTTCGGTTATTAATTACTTGCGCTGCTTTAGGTTCATGGATTGTTACACTGAAATCGCTTGGCAGATATTGTTTATAACGATAATGAGTTACTTGTTTATAATTCTTTAGTTTTCTTCGTAGTGACGGATAAATTTGCTTTTGAGGAATTCCTTTTCTACAGTCACATTAAACAACGTTTTCATTTCTGTTATCGTGAGTTGGGATAATAATTTATTACCTGGTAATGATACAACATCAGTAAACTTGTGCACTTTCCAAGTCTAAGTCTCTCAATAACTTTATTCTGTTAACGAACCAAACAAAAATGTTACAGTATATAATATACGAAAATAGGAGTTACTGACTAAAGATTTTTCCTACTTCGCAAGAGAAAATGCTGAAAGCAATTCACAAACATTCTTGAAACCAGGAGGTAAGTGAAATCCACCAAGGTCAAAAATAAAAGAAAGAATTATTCATCAAATTTAGCTGACACACAACGCATTCAGGATAGAAAAATGAAATAAAAATAAAGGACTGAACATTAAGCGACAATTCTTGCCATTCAACGCTGAACTTCAAGTAGAATTAGCCTTTGGAAGTTTAATTCTTGCAAATACTCCCGTCTCTTGCCAAAGATAGAAAGAATTTGCACAGGAGATAATCGTGTGGATTTATAGCTACCGGTTAGTTTTCGATATAATATCCAAAGTCTTAATGTAATAACCAATAAATGACTTATTGGTATCTCAATTTGTTACTTATTGTGTATATACAATTTGATGATTTTCATGAGGGAATATTTATAAGCATAGGTCGCTACAGATAGATAGACAGATGAATAGATAGATCTATAGACGTACTAATGTAAGTATTAAAATATTTTCATATTTTTGTGATTAATTCCTAAAATATTACAGCAGCACGATTATGCGAACAACTTCCTGCTATGACACTCCTTGCAACTGTCACCAATGTATTGTAAATAAGAAATAGAATTCGCCATTACACATGCATCCTTTATCCAGGTAATTCCTTTCCACCATGATGAAAATTCACGTAAATAAAATTCCTGATGAAACAAAATGCAAATCCAAACCTCTCGAGTAATTTCCCCAATTCCCTAACTCCTGACCGCAAATAAGAATTTCATGAATATGCAGATATTTCACTCCTTCGCAGAATACAATTTTCACTTGAGGGGTGAGTTGACTTGGAAAGAGTGAAGAAAAGCGGAGAAATAAAGATGGGAGAGGAGAGAATGAAGAGCTAGTTAATTGTACCAACTTATTCATCCATTTATTGAGTAACTTTAGTAGATCTTTTTTAATCTAAATTTTCGATTTCTTAAGTTCATACATTTCCCATGCATGACTGATTTTTAAAATTTTTTGTTTATTCAGATTTTTAGGGACCAAAGACTAACAACACCCATTCTTAAGATTATGATCATTTATTTTTAATAAGTAGTTGATATTTAGCACTTGACACACACAAAGAAACATAAAAACTTTTTCATCACTTATTCGTGAACAAAACTTATGGTTGCCTAAATATATAGAAGAGCGTTAAGTAAGAAAACCAGCAAGCATTTGTACAATGAAGGGGAGGAAGGTTTTTTCACTGAGAACCTAAGTATATATAGAGAACGGAGTTAAAAAAAAAAGAGCAGAAAGGGGGCATGAAACTAAAAATTAAAAGATCGATCATACCTAAATTATGTCATGTAACGAATAATGAATAAGTTAATTTTCATAGCTAAATTTAAAAAAAACGACATATTTATATACGGCAGAATGATGGAGCGTCCATCAGAATACAGGTAGATGTGTAAGTCTCCATTAAATGTGTGTCTGAGAGAGAGAGAGAGATGAGAGAGAGATAGCCCTGAGAGAGAGAGAGAGAGAGAGAGAGAGAGAGATGCTTTCATGATAGCCCTGTTTCGCGCAAAGAATTTAGAGAATAAACGGCTATTTCAGAACAGTTAATCCACAATGATGTTTACTTCCTATTCAGGTAAAAAAATTATATATATATATATATATATATATATATATATATATATATATATATATATATATATATATAGATATATATATACATATATATATATTATATTATATATATATAGAGAGAGAGATATATAGATATACATACATATAGATATATAGAGAGATTACTCTTATGATAGCTTGCGTGTAACCACCATGAAGTTTAAATGATGAACGACTATTTCCCAACAGTTCACCCGCAATGACATTTACTTCAGATTTGGGGAGAGAGAGAGAGAGGAGAGGGGGGTAAAATATAACTCAATAGCCCTGCCATTTTGGCATTCGCTGAAGTTAATATTTAATGTATGCGATTCTGTCCCGTTAGATCGTCGGCCACTAATCCTGAAGAGATATGGAAATTTTATCAAGCGGATGACATTCATTCAATTAATCTCTTCCGTTGTAATGGAGTGATGCTCATTTCCATTACATTTCCAATGCATTTCCAAGAGGAGATTATCTCGAGCTGAAATGTCCAAAGTTTTGACGATTGATGGTGCGCATTCCCAGTCGTCCTTTGTCATTTGCTGGGATGAAGCCGCTTTGACTTTGCCTCATTTTCATTTTATTTTGCCGCAAGAGATTTTTCCCTTCAGATACGAGTTTTTGGTTTTATAAGTATTAGTATAGTCAATTAAAAGGTACATTTATCGTTTTCTTTGTTATGAAAGGAGAATGAAGAGCTGGGTTACTCTTTACGAGTTTATTCACTTATTCAGCTTAATGAGAAACTTCATCAGGTCTGTCGTAATTCCAATTTATGGTTCCTTCAGTTGATAAATTACACATCCCTGACTTTTTAGATTCACTCATTTTATTTAGTTACCAAAGAATATGAAGAGGGACTGTTAAGACTGCAATAATTTCTTATAATCAGCTAATATTTGGCACTTCACAAAATAAGGAAAATAAAAACCACAAAAATTTGTACTTCTTGATATATTTGTGGAGTAAACTCACCATTGCTTAAATTAAAAAAAAACATAGAGTAAGAACAAGAAGACAATTAATTACATAATAAAGGGGGAAGAGAAGGTCTTTGGATAAGAGAAGAAAGGGACAGAAGGGTAAAAAAAAAAATAATTAAATAAACATACCTAAATGTGGGATGTAGCGTGTAACAAATAAAAAGAAAATTAATTTAGATACCTATCTACGATAAAACCTCATCTTCCTAAACACACAAATAATGGCAGTTTTCATCAACATGTAGAATGCTTTCTTAAAACAAATAAGAGAGAGAGAGAATAAATTCCCAGATAATAAACGTCTATTTCCAAACAGTTCATCTTCAGCGATGTTTACTTCAGATTTAGGTGTAGAGAGAGAGAGAGAAGTTAAAACTCATGGTAAAATATTGCTCAATAGCTACAGTATACCACGTTGGCGTTCGCCGAAGTTAATCTGTTAAATGTAAGCGATTCTGTCCCATTAAACCGTCGGCCACTAATCCCGAACAGATATGGACGTTTTATCAA